>NC_048428.1:6660937-6691942 GCF_013103735.1 Etheostoma cragini | reverse complement strand
CCCCCCCCCCCCCCCCCCCCCCCATCCCATGCATAAACTCAGAGTTACCTTTGCCTAAGGGGCCATTCACATTGTAAGCTGCATGCATTGCAATTGCTGCTAGGTTAAATCCTATTCCCAAAAGCTTGTTTCCGGGCTCAGCGCAAAATAGACAAGACTTCTTACATTTATGTCATGCATGCACCACTATTTGAATGCACATCATGTCTGCGTCCAATGTTAACATCAGACGTGTAGTACATTCGACATTGTGTAGGATACACAGATTCCAGTAGCGATTTGGTGGCAAAGATGTTCCTGTCTTTCAGCCAAAGAAAGCCTTGGCACTTGCCCTGGTTGAGAGGATATACGGAGGAAGGCAGCAGCAAGTGGGGTGTGGGTGCACGAGACCGTCAGCTCCAAAGAGCAGTTGGGGGAATTTACTGCTGGTGAAGGAGCTCCGCTTTCACTGGGACCAGTTCCAGGGGTCATTTTGGCTCATTAGGGAGCAATTTGACAGTCTGCTGACAAGAGTTGGGTCTGCGATTTTGCAGATAGATTACGAATGGGTTTCATTTCTAAAAAAAATGTTGCATTTCAACATTGTGTCATTGAATGTTTACATACAGTCAGGTCCATACATATTGGGACACCGAGACAATTCTAATTTTTTTGGCTCTTTACACCACCACAGTGGACTAAGAAACAATGAAACAAGATGTGCTGTGCCTGCAGACTTTCAGCTTTAATTTGAGGATGTTTACATCCAAATCAGGTGAACGGTGTAGGAATTACAACAGTTTGTATATGTGCCTTCCACTTTTTAAGGGACCAAAAGTAATGTGACAATTGGCTGCTAAGCTGTTCCATGGCCAGGTGTGTGTGTTAATCCCTCATTATCCCATTTACAAGCAGCAGATAAAAGGTCTAGAGTTCATTTCAATTGTGCTATTTGCATTTGGAATCTGTTGCTGTCAACTCTCAATATAAAAATAATAATAATAATAATACATTTTATTTGTGACATTACATTTAAAAAAATCTCAAAGTGCTACAGGTACACTCTCAGAAAATGAAGTACATAATTGTACCTTTAGGGGTACAATGACTTGTCACTGGGGCTGTACCCTCAAGGGTACAAAAAGTGTACCCTTGAGGGTTGCTTGGGAACATATATGTACCTTTTGACCCTCAAAAAGGTACATATATGTTACTTGAGGTCCAACAATGAGCCCTATGGGGTACGTTAGTATAGATTGTACCTTGGGGGACAGAAATGGACCCCTACTGTACCCTTATTTCTGACAGTGTAGGATCAATATGAGCTCCTAAGAACTGTCACTATAAGTGAAGCTTGCCATCATATTATTGACAGAATAACAAGCAGGAACTGAAGACAGTTGCAGTAGAGGCCCGGCAGACATCATCAGGGAGAAAACCCAGCGTCTGGTGATGTCTATGCGTTCCACACTTCAGGTTGTAATTGATGGCAAAGGATTTGCAACCAAGTATTAAAAAGTGAAAGTTTCATTTCTGATTGTTAATCTGTAGCATTACTTTTGGTCCCTTAAAAAATGGGAGGCACATATACAGTACAAACTTTTGTAATTTTGTAAAAAGCTGACAGTCTGCAGTTAAAGCACATTTTGTTTGTTTCATGTCAAATCCATTGTGGTGGTGTATAGAACCAAAACGATTAGAATTGTGCTGATGTCCCAACATTTATGGACCTGACTGTACATAAGTAAGAGGTCTGCAGTTATTGCAGATGGGTTTAATAAATCTAATAAAAACATATTTACATCCTATTGACATACAAATATATCCTATAAATAACTGTTTGGAGCTGTATAATCGTTAAAATGTGGCAAAAATTGATTTTTTTGTGGCTGTTGACACTATATTCTTATTCATGCAGTGATGAAAGCAGATATCCAAAATCCCCTCTGTAAAACCTTTGACTCTAATATGTCAACAAATTAAAAATAATTTTGAACCTGGCTTTTCTCCAATGTTCACATTTCTCCTCTGGAAATGTATGCAAACTAGCACATATTTAACAAGATAATGCATATTTTCTATATTTAAACATACAATTCCAGAAAACTTGTAATACAAAAGATATTTGTCTTGATTTAAGTAATCTACTGGGGAGGTTTCATGGTCCTATCTATTAGTTTTTTTCCCTATTCACCTGCTTCTTCTGTAAGCTGATTATTACAAACAACTAATGTGATGTAGTAATGAATGTGGTTTTTACAGTGTACTGTAACTCTCGTCAAATTTAATATGACAGTATATTTATCAATTTCATATGTAATTTCAAATATAAAAGCTTGATATCATGCATTAAAAGTTTAGCCATGTATAAAACAAAGAAATACCAGAATTGTTTCACAATTAATTCTAAACTCTGCATGGATAAGGTTTACATCTTATGCAGGGTGAATGCATGTGCCTCGGTACATCAAGCCCTAGCCTGGTCATGAGCACCTGTTACTCAACTCTGTACCGTTTGCAAATAGCAAGTGGCTGTGTGTGTGAGTGAGAAAGGACAAAAGACAAGAAAGTACAAGGACTTGGCACTTTTCCCCTTGATGCAAAATTAAAAACCATAAAGTAACATAAGATAAAGACCTACAATGTAACAGAACACCACACCAGATTCTGTTCTCGGATTAAACAAAGAAAACATGTGATATTATTTTAAAACAAAACACACAGCTCCCAACATGAACACAACCCCTGTGACATAACATTGACATTTTCCAATGTGTTGCGGTGAGCTGCATGGTAAGATGCACTCATTAGACCGAGTTACTGATTTCCAAGCTATGTAATTGACATTGAGCCCACTCTAACTGCCTAGAGGTTATCAGTCCCCACCAGGGTCTCGGTCATGCTACAGCAATAAACGTAGATAAACATGAACTAAATCAACCTCACAAAACCAAAACCAAGATAACATAAATGCACACACGAAACATTACCAGAACATTATTAACACACTCTTTAACTAGGACAGCTCAACAAACAACCAATGTGATGAGAAGGGCTTTTAACAAAACATGAAAGAAGAAGTAGCGACCACTAAAAAGTTGAATAACTAAATCTGGGCTTACACTGTTATGTAAATTGCATGAGCACTTATGTTAAATAATAAACATCTAACAGTATACGCCTCTCCACTAGGACTTCCAGAAAGCTCACACACTTGTCTAGTGTAGACGTTCAATATTGCAAACCATTTATATGACATTTTTTCAAACGCTGCTATTCGCCATCTCACAAGCCTAGACCTAGGCCACAAGGTGATGCCACAAGCATAGAATTTCAAGATGTCCGCAATGCTAAGGGCAGCGCCCTGCGTAGTTTGGCGGCACTGCTCTCCTCACCCCGTAGAAGAATTTTTTTTTATATTTTCCAAATATGTATCATTATCTTTTTAAAAATCCACATGATTAGATCCAATATACAGCACTAATTTACTATTAGTTAATTCCTTTTTCCAAACTCAGCACACCAGGGTTACTTTCCATCAAACAATGAGAGCATATACAGTATCTGATCTCTCTAACTCTATGTTTTGTCCTCAATTTTAACTATGAAGTTCGTCCACTGAATATTCTCTGGTCCAGCTTAGCTAAAAGTACAACACCGAATCCATCAGAACGTTAGAGAGTTGTTTACTACGGAGCTTGTTTGCAACCGGTAGGCTACCCACACTATTATCTTCTAAAAAGTGTATTGAGAGAGCACTGTACGTGCTTTTTCTCCCAGAGCGTCTTGCAGTGTGCACAGTTTCTCCAAGTTCTCTGCACCCATCTCATGAATTTTGGACTGTAATGTTAGGTCCAAGCCGTCAACAAACCAGATGATTTTTTCACTTTCTATTGCATTGTGGTCATAGTTGGGAAAAGCTTTTAGCACAAGACGATGGATTTCTGCACTGTACATATCCAAACTGTTACCTTTTTCTCAAGGGAAAGCATTTACAATGGTTGGGAAGAAAGGCAGGGAGTATTTTGGTCCAAAAACATATTTTTCAGTTTTCCCTTAACCGAACTACAGTCTCTATGGGTTAAATCTCACAAGCCTATTATTGGATTGAAGCAGCAAAATCCTAGCACATTTGGTGCCCTATAGGCAAGGTGCAGCTTTTTGCAGCCTCAGCAGCCACTAGATTGAGTGTTTGAACCCCAAACAAAGCCCTTGTCATATGACTACCTTCTGCAGTCATTGAAGGGAAGCTGTACAAAACATTGACCAATGGAATGTGGTGAGCTGTGTGGAAAGATTCCCTCAGGAGACTAAGTTATTGATTTCCACACTATTTATTTGTCATTGAACATAAACTTGCAAAACGGTCTTGGTCAGAGACAACAATAAACACTAAATCAACCACACAAAACTAAAACCCAGATAACTGAGTGTATCAACACAACAGGTCACAAACAAAGCCCTTGGGTGCTTTGTGCAGTAGCCTAGTCTGTCCTCCCTTGTTTGTCCCTCTCATGTTCGCGCCGTTGTCAGAGAGTTTGACTGCCCTATGCAGTCATCAAAGGGAATCTGTAAATCCTGTAGCGCTTTCAAATCTATTATGGAAAATAATTTCCCCAGTGGAGTCCTCTGCCATAGGGAATTGCATGAAGAGCTCTTTTACTTGGGGGCCTTCATCAAGTTTCACATGTCTGATTAACCCCCTGATTTCCACCAACTGCAGAACGGCTGCGGTTTTGGCTCCGCCGTCCGTCATTACCCACCAGGTCCGGATTTGTTGCGGAACGGCTGTGGCCGTGACTGACTGCTGAAGTCACAAGGACCCACGAGATCTCCCAAATTCCCGTATGATCGTGCACTGGCTTATGTTCAAGGTCATGCTGTAAAAACTGAGCTTTTAACAACATAGACAGTCTGACGCTAACATTCACACACACTGCTCGTTATCTTACACACACACCATACACTCCCCCCCCACCCCCCCATATCACGCCCGTATCCGTCTGACTGCCTTGGTTTCGTGTTTCTCACACTCTCCCAAGCCACCTCAAAAAATTCCTTCATGTGATCACATGAACTGTGTGTTGTCTTGTGCATTATGTTGTGATGTTGTATTGTATATTATTTTGCTGTCCGCATTTTTTCCTTTCGAGAAAGCGTGTGGTGGGGCTGTTCCATAGCTGCCGCCCGCAGGCTTGCTCCAAGTCAAATTCCTCGCATGTTACTTTATACCTGGCGAATAAAGCTGATTCTGATTCTGATGTAGTTTCTATAAACAGAACCACAAAACCTGTGGCCTGTTGACCTCAGGCCTGTCTCCGCCCCATTATGACATTAGTAAGGTATAGTGCAGGGAAATATGATCCGCCGTGAGCATGGTGTATTTTATGTTTATGTAAAATTAACAGGATGCTTTATTTTGTTTCTAATCTTAACTGCTACTCAATGTGCTTTTACACACACATTCATATACTGTTGCAGAGGCTGCCAAACAAGTTGCCACATGCTCATCAGATGAACACTCACACACATTTACACTCCGATGCGCAGGGGCAACTCAGGGTACATTGTCTTGCCAAAGGACATTTTGACATGGGACTGCCAGCGATTGAACCTGTGCCAACCTTCCGATTGGGAAGCAACCACTTTACCACTAAGCCACAACTGTGTAAATGTGCTATTGTGTTTTTTTATCCCCTAGTTACACTCCAGGCTCCACCCAACTCAATATTCACTGGTTTCCTGTTAGTGGCTAGAGAGGTGGGGGGTTCCTCTCCGGTGGGCTCCTTCTCCCTGATACCAGCGACGGCTCAGACACTACCCTGCATCAAGAAACCAGTAAGTTTTCTCCTAATCAGCGGGCTGCACTGTGAACAAAATGCAGGCCTACAGCAGCCAACATATTATACTATGAGAAAAATCCGCTTACTGCTAAGTATTCATCGGAGATGGGAAGTAAGAAAGTACACATACTTTATTTCTGTACTCAAATAGATTTTCAATTAATTTTACTTTACTATTTATTTTTGTGCCGACTTTTGACTTTTACTCTTTACGATTTAACATCAATTTTGGTACTTTCTCTTCCTTACTCGTTACTTTAGTTCCAAATAAATTCAGTGGAGTTACCGTTATCATTTTTTGCGTCATCAATACCAAATTCTGTCTAATTGGATGGGAATATACGTTGCACTTGTCACCTCTACAAGACAACTCAACAGATTCGGTGGCATTCATTTGCGGCAAATCATTGCGGCTTGATGGCGCTGACATAGTATTATGGACGGCGACATGATTGAAAATTGAGAAAACAGAGATCCCAGAGATTCAGCACACAAGCAGCAAGACATTCACAATCATCCTTGGTCTTATCTGAAAGAGATTTTCGAGATAATAGGCATCAAGAATGACTTCTGGCCAATGACTACATTTACTTACTTTAAGTACATTTCCCGGCCTGTACTTTGTTACTTTTGTTACTTCTTGAGTAAATAAGTTAAATCAGTACTTCTGCTTTTAACAGAGTATTTTTGGAACACAAGTATATGTACTTCTACTTAAGTATGAGTACTTTTGCCATCTCTAGTATTTATTGTTGGTGATGAAGACCTGTATATATAAATATATATAGAACACCTTATATACTACCTTATCATAGTACACCTATCACCTGTGCCATTCAATGTAAACTGAAACTTAGATGTTTCCTATGTCAGTGTTTATCTATAAGGCTGTTCTGGCCCGGCCTTTCCCTTCTAATCAAATACAAAATTGCTTATCCAAACAAATGGGCAGAGAGATGGAGCCAAGGCACCCACCTGCTTTCCGAATGGAATTCCCTTAATTATGCACAACTTTAAGTCTGAGTGTAATTGAAACTTGTGAGTTTTTGGCACGCCGCGTTGGTTTCATCTTTCAGCAACAGGATTGGTGCCAACACAGGATCCTTTCAGGCACATTGGGTGATAATCCTTTATAAACAACGTGTGAGGACATCCTCTTCTCTTTCTCTCTCTTTCTCTCTCTCTTTCTCTCTCCCTGTGTGTGTGTGTGTGTGTGTAGAACTCAGCTGTAGCCCACAATTTAGCAACTCCTAAGAACTCCATTCAAGTGACATGGACACCAGATACACCAGGAAACGCAAAAAACGTCCAGTTCCAGTAAGGTTGAATTAAACTATATTTGTTCTATTTCATTCTGTTCTTTTCTATAGCCATGCTTAAGTGGGTCACCAAAGTGATTCATTAATTTGCATAATTGCCATGTGTCTCATCTGCAGCGCATCCTTCGTGCTGAATTTCAAAACATTCTGGGTTGGTATTACAAGTCCTGTCATGACCTTCGATAATGGTGTTGCTGGTGGATCTACAACTCTCCCAACTACAACAACCACATCACAGCAATTTGCACCACCTGTTAGTAATTGTTTATTTATTTTGAGATAAAGAAGTTAGAAGGTGTGAACATAGCTGTCTAACAACAAAACCACAAAGTAGGCTGACGGGTTGGCTACTATACACGACAGAAAAAGTCTGGAACATTGTTTTAGCCTGTGGGGTTGTGCACAACATTGTGCAGGGAAACAGGGCGCCATAAATGTAATGATGGAGCCAGCTGACCCGATGCCCAGAGAGCAGCCCCAACTGGGGCTATACCAAGGAGACAGGATATTACTCCTCGCTTTTAAAAGGTATAGTGTTATGATTGGCAATGGTATTCAATACAGGAAACATGACGATGCACAGTTTTTCTTCAGGTTTTTTCTTTTAAAGTGTCAAAGTCAGTGGCCACAAGTAAGCAATCCGCCATTGACCAACATATTTTGGCTTGATGTCAGTAGACGGGCTGGAGAGGGTCAGGGGGGGAGGACACACGCTCTCCCACACAGTTCACGATTGCCTGGCTTTGACTCATGAAAAAAACACAGTTTTGAAAGTGAAGACAATACAAGGGTTAAAAAAAATGCCCCATGGAAAATCAGGAGTCAGCACGTTTTTGTCTTGCAAACAAAAGGGACGATGGATGATGATGTTGGAGGGTTTGTCAGCTGATCAGTGTTTCCAACCATACCATACCATATCTCAAATGTGATTAGCTCAACTAATTAACTTAACTTGTTGGTGCAACTAAATTCCTCATTTGTACCCAAGCAATCTCAAAATCAAACTGTAAAATCAGTGCATAAACTCTGATACTTTATTAAAATATAGGAACACCTACATGTAGGCCTAAGAGATAGCAACACAAGCCTGTATATTACTACCAGGAGTATACATACTGTATGTCAAGGATGTATTAGTTAAACAAACTTCAGCTGGAGTCTGATTTACTATGGCAACACTGTTAACCACATCAGGAAACTCCTTCTATTCTGCATTGTTTCTACAGCCTTAAAAAACAGTTTTTAGGCTGCCAAATAGTAAAGCACACATGTTAGTGGAAGTGGACCTGAGAAATCAGGGTTTCAATCTCCACCTCTGAAAGGTTTCCGTTTCTTAGCCAGATTACATCTCGCCATGTCATAAATTGTAGGGTTGAGGCCTCAAAACTGACAATATCTTTGAGCATGATATTTAAATTACAATTCCTACGCTCTGATTGGTATGATACGAACGTTTCATGAATCACACGTGAAGCCTGTTGTAAGATGATTTCTGGCATCATATCTGCGCTGGGTTCTACGTTAGGTTGATAAATTAGGGCCAGTATCGCTGGATCCTCTTTCCAGTCCCACAGCAATCCTTAAAGAGGGACAAAGGGATGGATGTCTTGCCAAACCCAGACCCTTGGAGGGTTCACTTACATTGTAGGTCTAACATGTTTTACATTTAGATTTGTTTACATATTTATATACCTATCTACCCCTTTGCCCTGGGACCCCATCCAGACATAGTAGCCATGATGAGGAGTTGAAAGAACTTTGTTTCCAAGATCTCATACCCTAATTGGGAATCCATCTTGCTTCACACCATTATCTAGAGATGTACTGTTAGCGTCATTAACCATTGGTCTTTTAGCTCTTGCTTTCATGCCTTAAAACTGCTTGTTTTACTAGACATGGCTTTGACAAATTTATATTTTTTTATTATAGACTGCTAGATTTTCTACTCCTTTGAGAGCAATTAACAATTCACTAAAGCCACTAATGCCCTATCTCTTGTTTGGTGCTAGCCTTAAATCTAGGGCTGGATATTGAATTTTAACATATTTTGGTGTCCATAGAATGATGTGGGCTACTGTGTCTATAGAATCAAATACCAAAAACTGCAAAGTACCCAAAGCTCCCAATTCAACTGCCAGTTTAGAATTTTTATATATACCAAGCTCCAGAGAAGAACGTTGATATTAACATACATGCATATCACATCCAATTAAATGATCTCATGTCTAATGTCTAGATTATTTGTGTATGGGCACTCCAGTGTGGTTAAGGTTAGAGAAAGGCTGTAGTTATGGTTAAAAAAGAAAACATTAAATGCATGTCTTTGAAAGCCAACACAATACACTACATTTGACAGTATGCAAAGTCAATGCCTATTGTATACTGTCAATCATGAGTCCCAGCTTGAGTTGTGTTCCTCTGGTTATATTAACATGATTATATTTATCTTTTAGTCTTCAGACCTGCAGAAGAGTATCTCCAGTGCAAATTGCAGCGTCACCAAGGTGTGTTTCAGTCAGCCTTCAAACTGTGACCCAGCCAGTGCTGACTGTTATTTCATGTCAGCCATGGTGGCGTCTCCCACCGGTCAAGCCATTCACTATGAGATGAAAGGGGCTTCTAATGGATACATCGCTTTTGGATTCTCAGATGATCAGAAAATGGTAATTTGAAGACAGACAGCTTGATTCTATGAAATGTTTCCTGCTTTGTAGCAATGCAGCTCTTAGACAGCATACTTGCCTTCTTACTTTATGTATGCCTGGAGTTAAAAAAATACATCCATCAGATGGCAGGGTAGGCAGATCACCAACATGTGAATATATGTTCCTTGAGAATCTCAGACTTAAACTCTCGAGTATCCTACTATGCAGTTAATACATGTTCAGCAGTGTTCAGTGACCTCTCCACACATCCTGGTAAATACCGCCCCCGCAGTTCATATTCCTAAATTCATGTTGTGAATACATAGCGGCACATTCTGAGGACACACAACCAACGCTTTGAAGTAACACATGATAAACAAGGGAAGCCATCCATGTGCAAACACATGGTTAAAAGCAGGCATGTCATGATCCTAACATGGTCAGTGAGCTCTGTAATACATATACTGTAATACAATAATTAGGCCTATGTCCTAATGCCATGACCCATATTTAACCCTTGTGTGGTATTTGGGTCAAATTGACCCATTTCAAATTTTTGCAAGAAGAAAAATGGTAAGTATGCATTTTTTCTACCTGAAAATCGATGGCCTTACCTTATTTTCTATTACCCTTACCCTATTTCTTTATAAACATGTATTCCTGACTCAATTCCGAAAATTGTTCTGGATATGACCACTCATGTTTTTACCATAGTGGATTTTTAACATGAATTACAACCTTATGACAAAAAAACGAATCAAACTTCCATTTTTAATTGTGTGCTAGTAGCGACTGATTGCATTCCCTTAAAAATATATCTCAATTGTTTGAAATTAAGATAAAGACAATATACTATATTAAAATGTTATTTCAGAATTGTTTTTAAAACCCCAAATCAGTTATGGTTTAATTTGACCCGAGGGACACGAGAGTGTACCAAAAGTGAAGACAATACAAGGGTTAAAAAAAATGCTCCATGGAAAATCAGGAGTCAGCACGTTTTTATCTTGCAAACAGAAGGGACAATCGATGATGATGTTGGTACTCTATCTCTCCGCAGGGAAATGATGATATTTATATTTGTGGCATCGGCAGCAACGGCATGGTGGAGGTGCAGCATGCCTATTCAACAGGACGAAGATATCCAGATATTCTTCCTCTGGTATTTAAGTTCCTCCCATACCACTAATTTGTATCTGGACGAGGTGAAAGGCCAGACTGTGAAATATGTAATGCCCTGTCTTTGGCCTTACAATGAGTGAGCTGCATATGTAACTGCGTGGATTCCACATGACGTTTAAATGATTTCTAACTGTCCACCAGGGGAACATTACTAATATAACAACATCAGTGCAGAATGGGGTGATCAGCTGTACCTTCACCTCCATGAACATTATTTCTCTTCAGAGGACCACTGGCTTCAACAAAGCCTACTATCTCATGTTTGTCCATGGACCCAGCAGCAATGGTAATAAAGACATTGTAGGAAGCTACTTATCTGTGTCTGGGATGACAATGTGTTGTTAGAACTAGAACAAGGGTCATCAAACATTTCATGCCACATTAAGAAAACTTATAGAGTCCATGAGTCTTTTAATGTAAGAGATTATCTTAAATCTAATCAGAGTTTGAAGCACTCTGTGATGTACTACTGAATCGGTAGTATGATAGTTGTATCACTGTTCAATTCACTCAGTAGTAAACATCACTCTCAATAGGGATGCTGGGCCTCGAACTGAAGAAACAGAAAAACTGCTCAAGTCTTGTAATGGAGATTCACAGTACATCACAGAAGTGACTTGGCCATTGGTCTGCTCTTGTAGAGTCTATAAACCAAATATCTAAACCCAAATCCACTGAGCATCCTTTTTCCTTCATACTCTTCTTTAAAGAGTATCATCAGGGTGCCCAGGTAGCTCACCTGGATGAGCCTGCACCCCATGTAGGTTCAGTCCTTAGCGTATTGGCTTGGGTTTGAGTCCGACCCATGGCCCTTTGCTGCATGTCGCCCCCACCTTCTCCCCCCTTCCTGTCTTTAGCCATCCTATAAAATAAAGATGAACAATCTTTAAAAACAAAGACCGTATCATGAAGCCGTATCAAGCCCCGCTGCACATCTTCTTTCTTTCACATCACAGAAAGGGATCGAAAACATGTAAATGTCATTCAAGTTTTTCAGCAATAGTTATGTAAACAGGAAGGCATGCTGCATTTAATAGGGAATGTTTTCAGTGGCAGATTAATCCACATTTGGAGCTCTAGTGAGTATTTGGGGTAGGTCAATGTTTACAGACTGAGGTTTATGGACAGGTTCGACTGTGACCTACTGTAGTTGTGTGATTATTGGGCCCCTTTTAGGACCTCCAAATAAAGGGATTTAAACAATAAGCCACAAATCGTTTGCTCCTGCATCTTGTCTGGAAGAAACACAAGCATACTGTAAGACTCTTCTCTCAGACATCTTTTTATTTAAGTCACTGTTTTCCCAAATCTAAGCTAGTACAGTGTGTAACATAACCAATACATGAAGTAGCTTTTTCCCTAGGTTTGTAAATGATTTAGGTGCACAAATTTTATGGGGCGGGTGTTAGTGGTTCTTCCTCAAGAACAATTAAGGTTACATTTTTCAATAAATCCAAACTATTTTCAATCATTTTGGAACGTTACTTATGCCCAACCTGTACCTAACGTTACTTAGTACCTAACCTGTGTCTAAAAGGCATTTGTTTTATGCATCTCTTCTCCAGGAAAAATCCAGTTCCATAGAGAAACCTTCATCAGCACTAAGAAGATAAACATTTCCAACCCTGAAGTTGTCGAAGATGCCAGCGTACCTATTGTCTTCAAAGCCCATGGTGAGATCCTGTACTGAGGGATGTCCACAGTAGCACCAAGTGAACCCACTGCTAGCAGCAGTATGTAAGCATGGTGATGATTGTCACTAGGTTTGTCCAACACCTTGACGGCTACTGGATTGTGATAGCATTTGCTGTGAAGGGTCAAGGTCCTTTTGATTTTGACGCCCCCCGACCTTAACTTTAGCACTTGCATCCAGATGGCAATTTAACATATCTCTCAAAGATCTGGAGATTGACAAATAAAAAAAATTTAAAAAGAGTCAGGGTCCTTCCTAAAATAAATGATTCCCCAAAGTCATCACCAACTATTCTGTGGAAACAGGGCAAGCGATTTTAAGAGTATGCAGTTTTGCAAAGAAGAAACCAAAACTAAAACCAATTTTGCACTGCCCGTAATCTTATGCATAATAAGGAAGCACCAGGAACCGATGGCTTCCCTGCAGAGATCCATAAACACTTCTGGTCCATTCTAACTTCTATATAATAGAAAAAACTAAAGATCTCTAGAAAACATGAACACAACCACAATTCCACTCCTCTTTATTCTATTTTTTTTATTGCAGCCCATTCTCATGGCAGTTTGTGAAATGGTGACTTTATCTATTGATTTGTGTACAGGGACACGATTTTCACGTTTTTTAAGCGGTGGTGAGCATGAATTTTAAACTAATGTATTTTAATGGGAAGCATCTTTTGTGATAAAAGCTTGACTACGGTAGCGAGGAATATTGAAAAGCCGAAAATCAACTTAAGGAGGTTGGTTGGAGTGGTGGATGGGTCAAACAACACAGTACTTTCACCCTGGCGACCGAGAACCGCATCCCGTGTGTGGCAGTTCTTTTCCGCGTTCTTCTTCTCCTAACCACAACCGTCCCATTGTTGTAGCATGTGGCAGTCCATCCTGTTGTTGTCACTGGCCCATTGTTGCGTCCCCCAGAGACCGCGGATTGTGTCCCAGCAGCCGTTGTTGTCACCGTCTACCACATGTAAAGTTTAATTTCCTTGTTGTTGTGTCCCCCGGAGCAGCCCAGTGTCATGGCAGCTGTTGTCGGCATGTTGCGTTTCATTTTCCCGTTGTCGCATCACCCAGAGGCCGTGGATCGTGTCCCGGTGGCCATTGTTCATTTTCTGGTGACCACCACGAAATAAACAAGAAAATCGTATCCCTGTCGACAAATCAATAGATAAAAATAACATGACCATTTCACAAACTGCGATTGTTAATTTATTTTTTATTTTACCTTTATCTAACCAGGAATATGCTCACTAGGCCCTATTTTGCACCTGGCACAGCACAGCACAATGCCCAACAAAAAGTCTCTTTGCTAGTTTAACACCGATGCAGCGACAAACATGCCTGGCTTTTAAAGGGAATAGGAGATGACACCCTGATTTGTTAATTGCCTGTTTCACCCAAAACACACCTATGATTAATTAAGACACTAAGTACAACCCTTTTAAACCATGTGCGTGGCCCACAGACCCTTTTTCCGCTGTTAAACTGGATTTGTACACGCGCTAAATGCATCTCTGCCAGGCACTTCACGCTGTGCGCTTAGATCGTTAAAATATGGCCCTTTAGGATTAAGAATCGTTTTTTACGAGAGTGTCCTAGAAAAGATATGAAAAGAGTTTCAGACAAGGCATAGAACAATACACAATGAAAACATGTAAGAAATTACAGGATCATAAAATGTCAAGATATTCAACAATGTTTGCCAGAAGTGAACTAATTCAGGGATCAAACAGATCAATCGGTCCAGCTCACGAAAGTTCAGGTTATTTTGTAAATTGTTTCACACAGAAGGAGCAGCATATTTATATGCCCTTTTAACCACTTCATTGCAGACCTTAGGTACATATTACAGGAATAAGCCCTTTTCTCATGGATATAGCACTGTGGGTAAGACAGAAGCAGAATAGCTTTATAAATAAATAATATGCCAATGATTAAGTCTACAATGCAGTGGACAATGCAGACCAGCCAACCCAAGAAAACAAGGAACAGTTGTGAGAAAGGGTTACAAGATTGGTAACCTAACCTAACAAAGACCCAATCAATCATCAGTAAGACGCTTGGTCACCAAATAAAAAAGCCAGTCCATGCATAATTCACTGAGATCAAAGTGCCTTGGTCAAAGGTAGACATTCATCCAGTAACGCACGCTAACTCTTTATTTATTGCATAAATTATCATCAGCAACTTTATTTGCAGAAACAGCCTTTGGCAGAGTAAACTGGATATTCTTCTGTCACCAATTACAATGTTTTGGCTTAGAGGTATAATTTATTACCTTGGTCAAGATTCTGTAAACCTTACCTTCAGCCACTGTTATCACCAATGGACATGTCTCACAAAGCTTCACACTCCCGCCCTCTATTTACCATGATATTGAACATTTAGCTACATCCATTCACTAGAATGTTTACATAAAAGGAATCCAAAAAAACAACTCACATTAAAAAAATCTTATTGGCTTCATTTTTCATTACTGGAAGTTACCTTTTTATTAGGAGACATATCAACAATTAACTTGACCAAAACAGAAATAAATTGCTCCTCGTTGCTGTAGTTATTGCCTACAATCTATCCTAAATCTATCCTCTTAAGCTGAAAATCAAGGAAAAATCTATAGGGTACATCCCAACAACAACTAATATCTCCTGTCCTGTATTCACTGTTTTTGCTTGTTTTGTTATTGTTGCTCAGCTAAAGCTATGGTGCGGGTTTTTTTTGTCGCCCCCATGAGGATCTCTAAGTAATGACAACAAAACCGCCCCTGCTCCTCCTCCACGCAGTTGCTGGTAGCCAAGGAGGACACAGAGGATTAAAAAAAACATGGACTCTTTAGAAGAGGTCATTTTCTTCACAGAAGTGTCTGAACGGGAAAAGTCACCGGACGCCACAACCTTCTGAGAAATACAGAGAGAGTTGTGTGGAGCTGATATTCTTAATTAGCTTTGTAGCAACTCATTTGGCAATGGATGCAATGTAACGGTAAATTCATTAACATCACATAATTCTCTGTGTCCTCCTTGACTACCGGCAATGGCATGGAGGAGGGGTGGGGGCACAGGAGTGATTACAAAAAGGCTTGTGGATACACTGACAGTCTTGTTGTCATTACTTAGAATTCCTCATGGGGGAGACAGAAACAACGCACAGTAGCTGTAATGTTTTGTCTTTTGTCTTGCTTTAAAACAAAACTATTAAATAAACGATCCATGGTCACCTTACAGAGAGAGGTTTTGTGTTGGGACAACAAGAAGAAATAATTAAATTGTTTTTCAGGAGCACTGATGCTGATATCCTGGATGACCCTCGGATCACTGGGAATGATGGTAGCTCGATATCTGAAAAAAACAACCAAAGGAAAGAAACCGTTAGGCAAAGATGTCTGGTTTGTGGTAAGACTTCTTAGATACAACAATGTACCACAAAATATATTTTGTCTTTTTCAGTAAGATGCGAGAACAAAAAACAGTTGAAAAAAAGCACACAAGGAATGAGATCATAAAATCAAGATTATAAAGTCAAGGGGAACTTGATCAGTGAACAAGAATGAGAATTTTAGTATAAGTTGACTAAAACTGTTTAGAAATTTTCTTCTACAACCTTTACTCTGCAAGATGTCAAAAATTATGCCAAATTCACATTACAATTACCCCCATGACCCAAATCTGAGCTCCTGTCTTTAGTCATTGCTGAGGATATTATTAGAGAAACATTTCGGATACATTAGACATGTGTCCAAATGATGACAGTAGGGTTAGTGCATTCAATCAGGCTCTCACCAAAAAAGGAAATAAAAATGCAAATGCATTTAAAGGAAATACACAAATACGCATGCAAATACATAAGGAAGGTCCAGGGTGTGTTTTGTCTCACTGACCTGTTATGTTTGACAATATTAGACTGTTCCTGTTAAACGGGTTACAGCCATAACACTCTTCAGAGAGCTTGGTCCAAACTAGGGATTGACCGATTATCGTATAATTTGCCTGATAACCGATAAAGTTAGTTAATTAAAAAGGGTTCTTTTTTGGCTCTGCCACAGCTCTGTGTCTGACTCAATGCTTTGGTTTCAGCCAGACCTAATGGTGTTGAGGGGGGGGCCACAACGCCATCTGACTATACTAGGAATTATGTTATAAATGGACAGTTTTTATATTGCGCTTTTTGGCGGTGGAGTCAATATGTGTATTTTCACTAACACATCGGGTAGTTACAGTCCCACCTATGGACGGGTTAAAAACATACAGAACTAGCTGACTGTTGTCCACAACCTCTAGGCAAGAGACAATTCCGAGAACTATCGTCTCAGGGTAGACAAGAGGGGGGGGGAACCATGATCATTCGAAAATACTACTGGGTTCCTATTGACACAAAGCTTAATGCTAAATCGGTGGAGTAACTCTTTAAAGATTTTCATTTTCCCTGTACATGCATATCGTTTTAAATCTCGGTTATCGGTTTCATTAACCACTAATAATTGGTATAGTATCGGCCTTGAAAAAACAGAATCCCTAGTCCCAAACCTGTCCTCTCTCAGGTGCAGTTGATCCTGCACTGACTCTCTCCTGAGTTCTGTATGTCTTCTCTGTATCATATTGCACTGTATGTTTCCCCCAAGGTCCATGTTGGCGTGATGAGTTTGACGGTCGTAGCCACAATTATCGCCTTCATCATCATCTTCTCATACGAACAACAATGGTCTGGGGTCAGTACACCAGCACTGCTGTGAAACTCTTTTTCTTAATTTTATTTTCAGCCTTGTGTTGTACTGTTGAGGCATTATCTTTGGAAGCAGTCTGCTTCTTATTAGTCTCGCATTGGCAGACGTATCTCCACAGCGCTGCGAAGGAAGGTACATTCTGAGGAAGGAGAAGAAAAAAAACGCTCTAGGTTGTTTACATTTTTTTCACAAATTTACAGTCGTCCTGGGATGCAGCTACAGTGTCTGATGCAAAATAGTCTCTGGAAGGAACTTGTTTTGGTGGAACAGTTGCACCCCGCAAAAGAAAACGCCACATATGACATTGAATGAAGTTAACTGTTGACACAATACAGTGACGTAAGCTGGATACATGGTTAAACCTTATTTGCGCTTACCAGTGTATCTCCGTGTGTACTTCGTCCAGTCCCAAAAAGTCCCAGTTAGAGAGGAAATCCGGTTACCATTTTCTTTCTAAATCTTTACAATCATTCAATCAAGAACTAAGCAGACCTACCTTGTTGCACCATCCAATTTGTGTAGCTTGCTAGGTCGAAGGTTAGGGATTTTGAGAACAGCACCAAACAGGGTGGAAGGTGAGAGCTGGCTCCAGGCTGTCAGGCTTTCTCCTGAAAATGTACTTCCCGACTAGCATCTCATTGAAGGGCATCGTATTATAGTTTTAATTGATTTATTTATTGTCATGTTCACAATGCATTACAAAGACAATATCAGAGAAGTAATGACTATCAAAGATCTTAGGCACCCTTCAACACTGCTCATTAAATATGTTATAGTTTTGCTTTCTTGAGATGGAGGTTGTTGTCCTGGTGTTAAGGTACCAGGGCTCTGACCTCCTCTCTGTAGGCAGTCTCACTGTTGGCAGTGATCCACCCAGAAGTCTTAAATGATGCACTTTAGTGTTACCTTTGTTTTGTCCTGACATTCCTTAAATACTCTCCACTTTGTACATGTGTAGCTCAGTTGGTAGAGCACTCACTAATGTGAAGAGTGTTATGCCTTGAAGCAGCGGCCCAGGCTTCAGAACTGTCCTGCGGCTGTTACCTGCATGTCTTCCTCTCTCCCCTCTAAGTCTAAACCCTGCCCACTCTGCCGGCGATTTGATATCGCCCTGCAGGTCGGTCTGGAAACCTGCATGTTTAGGTTATTTCTCCTACTGCAGATCACAATTTTGTGCGCGCTATTGGCGGGTTTAATGCAATGAAAATAGAGAAGCAACCAAGCAGCTTCTTAGTTACATTCAATATAGCGGCCACCAAACGCCACCAAAGCGTAGCAACCCATTGATGCTGGAGTCGCTTCTACGTCACCCGGATCGTTGGTCTGATTGGTTTAAAGAATATCCAATTTTGTACAGAGTCATTTGAACTATGCTCGTTGTTCAGCCCTCTTGTGTAAACAAATTCTCAAATCTATTGAGCTTGGCTTGGTCCAGTGACAGCCAGAACATGACAAAGGCAGGAATGCACCAAAAATAAGCTTCTTAGCTGGGTTTATGCTTCTGCGTGGAGCCTCTGCCATTGTGTTGCTTTTGTTTGCCTGTTAAGTCCTTGACCCGTGCTTGCTTTTTTCCACCTCAGAAACATTGCAAAACTCAGGTATGAGGTATAGTAAGCGGAATTAGAAATGATTATATACGTACCTTTGTTCCTGTGTTTGAATTTTTGTTATTCTCTTATGATTTGCGCTTTTTAAAGCAGCTAAGGACGCATCTTCATCAGGCGTTTGCTGATTGTATTACTATGTGATAATGTGCCTTGCCTTTGTGATGTATTGAGATTTTGCTTGGGTATCGTTGGGTTTTAATGTATTTATTTAACTTGTGAAGCACTTTGGGACTGACTTTGATACGTACTTATAGATAAACATTATACTTACTTTCAGGGAGTCCATCCCGTGTTAGGCTGCCTGGTTATGATCCTTTCGTTCCTCCAGCCCATCATGGCTCTGCTGCGCTGTGCACCAGAACATCCACGGTATGTACCCAACTCTGTATGTGTGTGTTTGTGTGTGAGTGTGCATGTGTGTTAAGGTCCGTTAAGACCTCCATTCACGTGGACATGAACATCTGCTTCTCTGGAACCACAACATCTTGTAAAATATCCCCAAGAGCTCTGTTCAGCTTGTGTAGCCAACGTTGTAGATTTAGCCAAGGAAATGGTTTTGTCTGTGGTCAGAAAAACATTTTGACAAGAGGTCTGTAAAAGAAGTAGAGGGTAAGGGCAGCACAACACTAGACTTATTGAGAAAAAAAAAGTACTGGTCTGTTGCTCTGTTGCACTCCACTTCTCATCAGTGGGGGTGCGTGCCAGCTGCTCCGCTTGCTTTACAAGCAAGCTCTTATGCCAAACCCCTTTTGTTTTCTCTTTTTCAACCCTGCATAGGACTCTTTTTATGTCTGTTTTAATTAGTTTAGGGGTCATGATATAGTGACTTAATATCATTACCGCAATATTATTTTGAAAGTGCCACAACAAGTATGCAATATTTGGTTTATATTGTGGAGTGCTGCGTCCCGTCTGTTGACTGTGTGGCTTAGATGTCTGTGATTTAGAACCCGCCGGAAACCCTATAGTGATCACGTTTTATTGGCCATCAAACACAAAAGACATCCAACCGCAGATTTTGCAAGTTGCCGCAATTTCATCACATAAAATTGCATAAATATCTTGCATATTCTATCACATTTTTTGACCCTTGCGTTGTCTTCCCGTCGACTGTGCAACTTTGTGTTTTTCTGGATGGTCGATGTTTTAATTCCAATTATCTTTCACTTTCCCCCCAAAATGTTGTCACTTTTGGGGCGTTTTTTTTTTTATGATGTTTTATTAAATTTTTTTAACAAGTTTTCAGTTGTTTGTTTTTTATTTTTTTTCCAATTTTTTTTTCACTTTAACACTAGAAGTGCCGGGATTCCATAACTACTAGAATTGCCGTGAGCGGTCATTTTGACCGACAGATTCCAAATACTATGATCTGTCATGATAAATACCTAATTGCAATATTAATGCAGGTATTGTGTTAGGATACCTTTAGAAAAACGAAATAACACCAAAATGTACAATTTAACGAGTTTATTTATACACTTGAGTTGGCCAGGTCTTTCAATTATTCATATCGGCATAGTAAAACGTAATTATTTCATTCACATCTGAAAAATATGGTATGTAAATTAATTCAACATAACTTCAAACATGCAAATAACACCTAAAAGTATCATCTTTGAACATTTATAACCTAACCTAACCTGTCACTGCCTCCGTGTTGGTGTCTGCCGTCGTGCGCAGCGATGCTCGGACCGTGCTCCGCTCCCTTTTCTCCTCGCTAAACTCGTGTCTCAGCTCCTCTGCTAGTTTCTGCCTGAACTTCCTCCGGACAATTTCACTGCTGGTGCACTCTTTGGAGAGGATGTGTGCAATTCCAGACAGTTGGAGGATGTATAAAGTTGTATTAAACACGTAGGCAGCCACCGGCCGTCTAGCTCCGTGCACCGCTCCTTCCACAGAGCGAGCGCCCGGCGGCTCTTCAGAACGGAGTCCATCCACGTCGTATTCACGCTGGTAGCTAGCGTTAGCGAGTCTGGCTTTACCTTCGGCCCATCGGTAATGCCCACACTAGTTACTCAATACCGCTTATGACGTTTCTTTGGCAGAGACGCTGATAGTAACTAAGCAACCAATATGCATCTTCAACCGCGCGAAAGATTAAAAACAATACCGCGAAAATCCGAGCGGTCAATATGACCGTGTATGGCCGAAATAGGTAAAAGTGATTTTATTTTCTTTGCCTTTTGTGTAATGTATATAAAAACTTTTTTAAATTAAAATATAGAGCCTTTTAGGAAAAGTCAGGAACCAGCAGGATTGTATTTTTTTATCCAGCAAAGTTATTACATATGTAAATTTCAAAACGGTCAAAATGACCGTCATGGCAGTTCTAGTGTTAAAAGAAGGTTTTAGTCACTTTAAAAAAGGTTTTTGTCACCTTTTACCGCAAAACCAACCATATTTGCGAAACCACTAGCCACAGTGGCTGGTGAGCCCTGCTTCTAAACAGAACAATGCAACAACAAACAATGATGCTGTTCTTCTACTGACAACAGTCTGGTACCAGCAGCTGACCATTTTATGTTTTTCTTCTTCCTTCTTTGACAGGAGGTGTCTGTTCAACTGGTCACATGCTTTAAATGCCCTGGTTATAAAAGTATTAGCCGGTAAGCTCTTGTCTAACATGATGAACTGCCCTAGAAGTTGCCTGCTTTATTACACTCTTTAATAAAATTGGATATTCTCCTTCTGCTACCGTCTTAAAAATATTGTTTTTTTGTGACATCACATAGTGGCAGCCATATTCACAGGCCTGCAGTACCTTGACAACACCACGGACCAATGGCTGGTGAAAGTGATGGGTGGTATGGTTGGCTGGGAGGCTCTCTTCTTCATTCTGTTGGATGTCCAATCCAGATGCATGGTTAACAGGACAGGTAAATCGATTTTTGTATCCTATTCAGTAATAATTTATTGTGGCTCTCGATAATGGGTTAATTACAGCTGAGATAAAAGTCGATCTTCAACATATTATAACCTTTGTGAGCCTCATTTAAAATGGTTGAAGCTTCATATTTTTTCCTCTGAGGACCATAAAAAATGTGTTTTAGCTTTTTAGCTACAACAAGCTAAGTGACTAACTAACAGTGTTAGAATGTAAGTAAGTAAAGTCACTTTTACTTCACTTGAGTTACTTTTACTTCACTTGATTCTTTTCTTTTAATGCAACTTTCTACTAACCTACATTCATCTGGCAGCTTTAGTTACTTTACAACCTAAGATTCTTGCAAACAAAACACATGTAGTTTATAAAATATGATGTTTTATTATAAAGTAAACTAGTCAAAAATATAAGGGCCTACAAGTCCAGCTGTATGATCAGACCATTAAACACACAACTAGTTGGATCCTTTACACTTTCTACAACTGGGAAGATGTTTCTGCATTGAATATTTTATTTTTATTTTTAATTCTTTAAGTAAATTTTCCTGATGGTACTTACATACTTTTACTTAAGTAGCATTTTCAATGCAGGACATTTACTTGTATTTTGTATAGTTTGGTATTAGTACTTCTACTTAAGTAAAGGATCTGAATACCTCTTCCACAGCTGGTAATACCGCAGCTTATAACTGCCTTGGTGATGACCTGGTAGTCAAAATCCACAAATGCAGATTAAATTAAAAAGATTGAATTTATTTCGGATAGCACATTCTATGTATACCGTTATTGATGGTGAAATCGATTTTGTTCATTTATTTTTATCAAGTTAGCAAGATGCACACCAGGTACAGTAGCTCACACATCTGAAAGAAGTTTCTACGTCACTAAGCTTCTAGAAGCAAATAAAAAAAATACCATTTTGCCGTTTCACTTTGTTCTTTGGTTCCATTTGTTGTCGTCGTTGCATTTTTAGCAATGGGTCTGTGTCAAGTTTGAGGAAGAAATTTGAGGGTCCCCTTTTTATTCAAGTTTTTTTTTTTGGGGACATTTCCGCCTTTAGTGCTTCTGCACACTGCCTTTGTGGCTTGAGCGTGGCTTTTCTGTTTCATGCCAGTTGCATGGCGGCAGTATAGTGTTTTTTATGCCTTTGCACACTAGCCTTGTTTGGATACATGCACTGTATGTTTCCCAATGATAAAATGAAATAATAGCGTGTTCTTTAACTTTATTTTGTCAGTATTTTTTTGTCTGTACATTTGTTTGCACATATTTTGATATTTTGTTCTGTATAGACGGGTGCAATATTTGAAAATCGATAATGATTATAATTTTCTTTTTTTTTAAATTACATTTATATCTGCTTTTATGTCAAAACCTAGAGCCTTTCAAACATCAAAATGTCATTTATTAAAAGTATTCTTGTCAAAATGACATATAAACCTCTTTTCCTATTCTATCTTGCCTGGAAACAATCCCAACACACTTGTGTGTCGTGTGAAACATACGCGTCTGTCCTATCTCTAGCATGTACACTTTTTGGCGTCAAACCCCGCCTGAGACGTGTGTATCACACAGGCAGTGTGCAAGCTCAACCCTGTTAACATGGGAGCTGAAATAAAAACTGAAAAGCCACGCAGTTGCCACACTCAAGCCATGCAGGCAGTGTGCACAAGCCCTTAATCGTTTGGACAGCTTAGACATGAAAGGCGGGGGGGGGCATGCAGGAAATCTCCACAGGTTGGATTCAAACCCTGGGCCAATGCGTCCCCCTAAAGGGTCCTGTTTTGACCACACAAACAGAAAATTTACCTATGGATTTAATTCTTATAATTGTTTCCTGCGGCAGCTTTAACGTTTTCCTTTTCTTTGAATTACAGATACTTTGGATGTAACAGTGGTAAGTTAAAAATGCTAAAAGTCAAAAAGGAAACAATAACACTGTGCTGATTGCTAACATAAAGTGTGTTGTGTTGCCAGATGACAAATGAGAGCCTGCTGGTGTCTCTGTTCTTCCTCGGAAACTTTGCCTTTCTGGTGGCACTGCTGGTTGGTATCGGGAGTTCGTAAGAAGAGCAAAAACAGAGCAAAGCAACCTGCTAAATCATAAGCATTTCTTTTATTGTTATTATATACCAGGACTCAAATTGATAGATCAATCTTGTATTAAAACATTGTTTTAATAAAATGTTATAAAGAGTTATGTTCCTACTTCCAAATATATAAAATAAGATATATTTATTGTTTTGTTACATTACGCCTTAAAGATGTAATAAATAGTTCTACCCAGTAAAAGATAACTCACAACTTATGTGTTTAACAATACGCGTACATTTGTAATTATGTGAGTAGATAAGAATTATAATCTCAGAGATATGCAAAATTGCTCCTAATTTTTGTCTTTTTTGTCATTTTGTCATTAAGTCATTTTGTTTTTTTAACCCACCGCTCAAGTATGTTTTAGTATGCATCAAGTTCTATAAGCTCATGATATGTTTGTAGTGACGCTGTCCTGGGAAAACTAAGTATCTCTAAAGAGTCAGAGTTTTCATGGTGTCAGAAAAATGGCCCTGTTTTCAGCTTTGTGACGATGCATTCTTTCCAGCTGATCCATGAGGTTTTATTTCTTTATTGTTTTTTTTTCAGGCTGTATTTTTACTTTTTGGTGTTAGTACTCATGCATGCACGCACATACCAGAATATTTCAACCCCCAGATCGTTACATGAGGTAATTTTCAAGTTTGATGTTTCTAAAGTAAAATACAATTTTTATATTTGGCTTAAAATGCCACTCTCTGGCTTTTATTTTGAAATAACATGAAGTTGCTCTGGTAGGCTGATTGCCAGCATGTGATCATTAGCATTTGGTATTAAAGTCCCAAAGTGAGCCCTAAGGTCTCAGACTTAATTGATCTCAGGTGCTGAGTAAGTGTGTGAGGCCACATGGGCTCAGATAGGTATACAGTGGGGCTCGAATGTATGGGCACCCTGGGTAAAAATTTGTATTAATGTGCATAAAGAAGCCAAGAAAAGATGGAAGAATTTCCAAAAGGCATCAAATGACAGATTAGACATTTGTATAATATAAATTATTTTATAATATAATAAAACCAAAAATATGACATCTGCAAAAGTTTGGGCCCCCTGCAGAGTTTAAAGCATGCACAAAAATAGACAGAACAGATCACAGGATTGTGAGAAAAGCAAGTCAAAACCCACGTTTGACTACAAGATATCCATCCAAAAAGACCTGGCTGACAACGGAGTTGTGGTACACCAATGTCCTGTCTATGTCCTCACCGCAAATCAGCGTTTGAAGTTTGCAAATGAACACATAAACAAGCCTGTCCAACGTCCCCTGTTGCGGTAAGCGTACCTGACTCATTTCCATTTCCTGTGCTTGTGTGTTGCTGCTCACTAAATACTAGTTCACTTTGATAGTATTGCTATTACAGCAGTTAACTATCCGCTAAACACTTTTTTTTATAGAAGTTCTGCCTAAGCACTCATAGTACTTTACATGTTCAGTGACTTTTGTTAAATAACAGTTTTCGAACGCTTGGTAGCTAACGCTAGCGTACTTTAGCTTTGCTGTTAGCGACATTAGCTTAGCAGTTAGCCATATCTGGTTAAGTGACTGGAACTTGAGAAAAGTGTTGTGCATTAAACTACATTTGCTTCGCTTAGAGCTCGCATCAACGGGGCATAGGCACAAGCATTTGTTTTACGTCTTTCAATGACTTTTGTTAAAAAACAGTTGTTTTGAACGCTTGGTAGCTAACGCTACCGTACTTTAGCTTAGCTACTAGCGACTTTAGCTTAGCAGTTAGCCATATCGTCTCTCTCTCCTACTTTCTCTTGCTCGATATCTGAGATGTTTAGTTACTCCTCTGCATCCTTTAACAGCAATGGCATGTGTAACAACTGTAGTTTATTTATAAACATGGAGGCGAGGCTTAGTGAGTTAGAAGTCCGGATCTGCACCATGATAAATTATAAATAATATAATTAGTCGTTAGTTACTGCAGCCGGCCTGAGCCTGAGTTAGCCTCTGGTAGCCGTCTCCCGGCAACTTCTGAGCAGCCAGGAAAATGTGGGTGACTGTGAGAGGAAGAAGAACAGATAGTCGTAAGCTTTCAAAGACCACGGACCACCACCAGTCTGTTAGCATTCCCAACAGATTTTCCCCACTCAGTGACACACCCGCTGAGAAACCAACTCTGATTATTGGCAGCTCCATCTTGAGAAACGTGAAGTTAGCAAAGCCAGCAGCCATAGTTAAGGGCATCCCGGAGGCTAGAGCGGGTGTCATCGAATCTCATCTGAAACTGCTGGCTAAGGATGAATGTAAATAGAGTAAGATTGTAATTCACGTTGGCGCTAATGACTCCCGGTTACACCAAATGGAGGTCACCAAGATCAATCTTGAATCGGTGTGAACATATGCAAAGTCAATGTCGGACACCGTAGTTTTCTCTGGACCCCTTACAAATCTAACCAGCGATGACATGTATAGCCGCATTTCATCATTTCGCCGCTGGCTATCGAGGTGGTGTCCAGATAATGATGTGGGCTTTGTAGATCACTGGCAGTCTTTCTGGGGAAGACCTGGTCTGATTCAGAGAGACGGCATTCATCCCACTTGGGATGGAGCAGCTCTCATTTCTAGAAATCTTGACAAGTTTATTAGTGGACCTAATCCTTGACAATCCATAGTTGGGACCAGTAGGCAGAGTCGCAGTCTAACACACTTCTCTGCTCCTCCATTTCAGGGGTTACCTAGTCAAAACCCTATAGTGACGGTGTCTGCCCCCTGACCCTTAAAACAGAAGAGGGGCTGTGCATGAAAACCTCATAACAATTAAAACCACAAGTGCAATAGATTAGGAGAATAAAATGTGGACTCTTAAACATTAGATCTTTCTCTGAAATGAATCCACCTCTCCCAGTCATATTAATACTCACATTCCTCGACGCACAGGCCGAGGAGGTGGCGTTGCAGCTATCTTCGATTCTAGTCTACTAATCAGCTCTAAACCTAATCCAAATAATAACTAATTTGAAAGTCTTGTTCTTAGTCTTTCACACCCAAGTTGGAAATCAATGCAACTAGTTCTATTTGTTATGGTTTACCGAGCACCTGGTCCATACTCTGAATTCTTATCTGAATTTGCAGAGCTTTGGTCAAATTTAGTGCTAAAAACGGACAAAGTTATTATTGTAGGGGATTATAATATTCACATTCAGTTGTGATTCTGTGAGAATTCCCAGATCCAGTTTCTATTTTTAATCTTTCCCTTAACATTTAAATGAATCTACGTGTATGTGGGTGTGCTCAAATATGGCTTCTGGAAATAAAATAAAATAAAATAAAATAAAAGGACTAAAATATGAATGACTAAACAGACATTAATGAAGAAGTTCCCCAGCACGTTGGCCAGGAGTCCTTCTTGATGCCTACTGTCTCAAACATCTCTCTCAGATAAGGTCAAGGATCATTGGGAATGTCTTGCTGCTTGTCTGCCGGATCTCTGTTTTCTTCATTTTAAATCATGTCGCCCTCCATGCTACTATGTGCTAACGTTTGCGCCATCCATGCTACTATGTGCTAACGTTGGCGCCATCGAGCCGCAGTGATTTTCTGTGAATAAATGCAGAATCTGTTGGGTTGTCTTAGTCGTGCGTCAAATGCAACGTAGCCTTCAGTAGATACATTCCCATCCATTTAGATTGAATATGGCATTTATGACGTAAACAATAATAAGGATAACTCAAGGGAAATTATGTGAAAGTTGAGGACTAGATTAGGATTGGATTAAAGCTGATTCTGGTTTCCAACTTGGCCCCAGGTGTGTCTATTAAAACAGACGGAGACAACTTCTCTCTAGCTAAGTTCCCATCCACTTGTCAAATGAATTACAGTATCTGAAGTTGGTGAACAGGTGAGGACCACACCAAAACCACTAGCCAACTTACTTTAAATGTGAAGAACTATAGATCAATAACAGCCTTAAGTGAACTGACAACATGAGTTATAGGACTTACAGTTCTCAAAGAGGCATACACACAATCTCAGTTGATTATCCTCCAGACAGCTCTCTTTTTCTTTTCTCCCACTTTTTTCTCCGTGTAGTGTGTGCACCCGCTCGCTGCGCGAGGCGAGTGTCTGCACCATTTTCCGGCATGACAACCTCTTGTACAAAACTAAAGTAACAAGCCAATTTTATAAAATGTAAAGAGTAGAAAGTACCGATATTTGTGGTAAAATGTAAGGAGTAGAAGTAAAAAGTCGCCACTAAAATAAATAGTAAAGTAAAGTAAAAATATCTGAAAAATGTACTTGAGTACAGTAACGAAAAATTTGTACTTCGTTACTTCCCATCTCTGCCTGCTACGTCCTGCTGTGCCTTGTAATGTGCACAGTGCCCTGCTATTCCACAAACTACTACAAAGAACTACTACAAACTACTATTTTTTGGGGGGTGACTGTTGTTGCCACTCAGGACTAGGTGGAGAGATTATATCTCCAACCTGGCCTGGGAACGCCTCGGGATCCCCCAGTCGGAGCTGGTTGATGTGGCTCGGGAAAGGGAAGTTTGGGGTCCCCTACTGGAGCTGCTGCCCCCGCGACCCGATACCGGATAAAGCGGATGAAGATGGATGGATGGATGGATGTTGTTGCCACTCTTCATCCTAACCCCGTCGTCGGACTACCAAGAGCCTGGGTCTGTCTGAGGTTTCTTCCCAAAGGGGAGTTTTTCCTTGCCACTGTTGCACTGTTGCTTGCTCTGGAGGAAACTACTATAACTATTGGGTCCTTGTAAATTCTGGAGTATGGTCTAGACCTGCTCTATCTGTAAAGTGTCTTGAGATAACTGTTATGAATTGATACTATAAGTAAAATTGAATTCAATTGAATTGATGAATTGTGGAAACAAGTTCTGTGGACCGATGAGGTTGAAATAGAACTTTTTGGCCCAAATGAGCAAAGGTACATTTGTAGAAGAAAGGGCAGAGAATTTAATGAAAATAACCTCTGTCCAACTGTTAAGCATGGGGGTGGATCAATAATGCTTTGGGGTTGTATTGCAGCCAGTGGCATTGGGAAAATTTCACGAGCAGAAGAAAAATTGATTCAGCTAAATTTCAGCAAATTTTGGACGCTAACTTCATGCCATCTGTGAAGCTGAAGTTAAAGAGATGATGGCTTTTACAAATGGATAATGATTACACCTCAAGATCTACGTGGATACAATCAAGAGGCGTAAACTGAAGGTTTTGCCATGGTCTTCACAATCAGCTGACCTCAACGTAATTGGAAATCTACGGATAGACCTTAAAAGAGCAGTGCGTGACAGACAGGACAGAAATGTCAAAAAACTGGAAGACTGTTGGAAGGAAGAATGGGCAAAGATACCTCAAACAAGAATGAAAGACTCTTGGCAAGCTACAAGAAGCGTTTGCAAGTTGTGATATTTGCCAAAGGGGGCAGTACAAGGTATTAACTCTGCAGGGTGCCCTAACTTCTGCAGACGTCTTTTTTTTTTCTGTTATTTTGAAAGTGTAAATTATGGAAATAAAATCTAACTTTTTGTGACATATTATACGAATGTATAATCTGTCATTTGATTGCTTTTGGAGAGTTTTCCATCTTTTCTTGGCTTCTTTATGCACATTAATATACATTTTTACCTGGGGGGCCCAAACTTTCAAGCCCAACTGTAGATGAAAACTCCTTTTTATAATAAGTCACAAATATGATAATAAACGACGTTAAGGTAGCTGAAGTTAAAGAGAGGATGGGTTCTACAAATAAATAATGAACACAGCTCAAAATCTGAAGGTTATGCCATGGCCTTCACAATCTCCTGACCTCAACATAATTGAAAAATCTAAGAATGGTCCGATATTACCTGAGTGACATACTGGATATGTGTAAAAATATGGCTTTAACAACCTGAAAAAAATTCAAATATAACTTTACTTGGACATTCAAGCCTTTAATTTTAAAATCATACTTCAGAATGGCTCAATATTAGCTGAGTGACACATTCAATATGTGTTGTCTCACCCAGAGACGTAATGAAGCTTGCTTAACAGAAGGATTATGTTTTAGAGAAACCTAAAAATGACTAAACTTATGGCTTTAAGTGCCTGAAAAAGATTTAAAATAAAGTTTTACTTTGACATTTAAGCCTTTAATTTCAGAGAAATAGATCAGAATGGTCCGATATTACCTGAGTGACACACTGGATATGTGTTGTCTTACGCAGAGTAGGAATGGAGATAATGTCAGAGTAGGATTCATTTTTAGAGTGGTTTGAAAAAGACAACACATATGGCTTTAATAGCCTAAAAACATTTCTAATATAGCTTTACTTGGACATTTAAGCCTTTAATTTTAGAATAATACATCAGAAGGGTCCAATATTGACTGAGTGAAACAGTGGACAAGTGTTCAACTCTCACCCAGAGTTGGAATGAACCTGGTTTAACAGTAGGATTTATTTTTAGAGTACCCTAAAAAAGACTAATAATATGGCTTTAACAGCCTGAAAAAGATTTCAAATAATTTTTTACTTGGACATTTAACGTTAAATTTTAAAAACCTACATCAGAATGGTTCAATATTCCCTGAGTGACACACTGGATATGCGTTGTCTCACCCAGACTTGCAATGAACCTTACTTAACAGTAGGATTCAGTTTAAAATAGCCTGAAAAAGAGTTAAATAGGCCTTTAAAAGCCTGAAAAAGATTTCAAATATAGAATTAATAAGTCATTTAAGCCTTTAATTTTAAAATCCTACATCAGATTGGTCCAATATTACCTGAGTGGCACCCCGGTGTTCCGGTTTAACGAGAGTCCATGTTAACTGGCGACCGTCAGCCAAAAGCGTCTGTTGTTGTCGTAGTGACGACAGCTGTTGAAAACGGGAAGAGAATACGTAGCTGTCCTGGTGAATGCCTTTTTGTTAAGTTGTCATTAAAATGATAACGACGTGTACATTATCTCTCTGATTTGTCTTTGGAGTCTAGTCTGAAGAAACTTGTCCGTCGTGTTTGGAACGTGACTTACTGTTAAGGAAAACAGGAACACAGCGTTGCTCTTCCTGTTAATGTCTAGAATACGTTTTAT
>NC_048428.1:6626170-6660837 GCF_013103735.1 Etheostoma cragini | reverse complement strand
GACAGGAGCGCAGGCAGCCATACTTTAAGTCACTAAGTGAGATAAGGATTATGAATTTCGAAGTTTGTTTTGTAGTTCCTTTCAGTCATTTGCAGCTGAGAACTGGAAGGAGTGGTGACCAAAGGAGGTGTTAGCCTATTACCTCAAGGTTGACGTTACTAACACAAATAGCCTATATAATATATATTAATGTTAGTAGCTTAAGGCTACAGCGGTCACAACTGGATCTGCTGCCTCCTGTTTTAAAGATATAATGTATGAGATAGCTGAGACTTATTATTTGTTTTGTCAGAGATGGACATTTGAGTTTCAGGTGGATTTGAACGTGCCTACAATTGACAAACATACAAGGCGTGTATTTTGTGGGAATCAAACAACATAAAGACAATTTCTGGGCAAGAAAACGTGTGAGTTATTTGCACGCAGTGTGGTGTGGTCACCAGTTGATCTAGCTGCCTCTTCATTTTCAGAGACGCTGTGTGACGTTTGAGTTGATATGAAACCATGCTCAACAGTACCAGATACGATGCTATGGCGCGTTGCGTTGGGCCCGAGAGTCTTATCTATTTCTCACAACGGCAGCTACGAGTTCGAATCCAAGTTGTGACTCAGTATTCATTTTTTTTCTACTTTTAAAAGGGTAAATACTTTTCTACGTGACATGTGTTTACTCAAACAGGCTCTGAAGACGAAAAGGTGTATTTAATAAAACGTATTCTAGACATTAACAGGAAGAGCAACGCTGTGTTCCTGTTTTCCTTAACAGCAAGTCACGTTCCAAACGCGACGGACAAGTTTCTTCAGACTAGACTCCAAAGACAAATCAGAGAGATAATGTACACGTCGTTATGTTTTACATTTTAATGACAACTTAACAAAAAGGCATCCACGCGGACAGCTACGTATTCTCTTCCCGTTTTAGACAGCTGTCGTAACTACGACAACAACAGACGCTTTATGCTGACGGTCGCCAGTTAACATGGACTCTCGTTAAACCGGAACACCGGATATGTGTTGTCTCACCCAGACTTGGAATGAACCTGGTTTAACAGGGGGATTCCTTTTTAGAGTAGCCTGAAAAAGAGTAAAATATATCTTTAACCCTCTGAGCCCGAGACACTCGCCGACGGGTAAAAAAGCACCTCTGATTCATAGTTTAATAACTTTTGTACGATAGAAGCGATTGGCTTACCTCCGGTTGCGTTTAAATCCTGACGTTTCCGCGATTACGGAGGTCTTTTCCGTGTCTTTCTAGCCTCTACAGGGGATTTTCTATCCAGCCTGGAACTTCAGCCTCTTCGGGCTTTAAATCCACACTGTTTTATCCAAGATTGATCCACTTTATGTCCATAATTCATCGCGTTTTGGCTTATTTGTGCCGCTGGCGCCTGTGCTCTTCGTCTCTCTCTCCTGTATTTTTTTTTTTTTTTTTTTTCCAGGAATTACATGCCCATATATGGGAGATAAAGTCACCCCTCTTGTATGTAAGGCGAGAGGGGACAAAAAGGCCTATAGATTCTATGAAGGGCCAAATTGTGCACTATTTAGACACACATTTGCTTGTATAGCATTGTTGAGGGTGTAATATTAATAAAAATGACATTATGTTATTATTGGCAGAAGTAAATGTCATGAGAGCAAAAGCGTCTTGACTTTCTTTGAAAAATTGCATGTATTTTGTCAACTGTATAGGTTATAATGATTATTTCTTCACAGTGTGACTCCCAAGACATATGAGAAGAGTTTTACAAAGGAAAATGGCTTATTTATTAATTATCTGTCTGTGATATCAATACATATCTGGAAGATTCTTGTTCCATTTTATTTATTTATTTACCTTTAAGGCCCTACAACCATTTTTAAAATGCAAGTGATCTCACTGCAACCCAAATATTCTAATAACCCAGTTTGTCCTAAAAAAAAATGATGAGAATGACTGTAGACCACAGGGTTGTGTTTTACAAGCTTTTTTATAAAATAAATCGGAAAATAAACTGTAAGAATGGCCTCAGGGCCCCCAGGATTAACAGCTGGAAACATTGTCAATATAGCTTTACTTTTAAGCCCTTAATTTTAAAATCTTACATCAACATGCTCCAATGCTATGTGAGAGTCACACTGACTATGTGATGTCTCCCCCAGACTTGGAATGAAGCTGGATTAACGGGAGGAATCCGTTTTACAGTAGCCTGAATTAAGTGTAAATGTTTTTAACAGCCTCAAAAAGACTGCAAATATAGCTAAACTTGGATATTCAAGCCTTTAATTTTAAAATCCTACATCAGAATGGTCCAATATTACCTGAGTGACACACTGGATGTCCACCAGTGTGACAACATTTTTAATGTTAATATTTAATGTTTATTTACACACCGAGAAAGGGAATGAAAAAAGTCAAATAAACTGCACGGGTTCCCATGAACCGATGGACAACACAAGGGTTAAAGAGAATCATCTTTGATGTAGGCTACAACTTATGAAGAAAACCAGAAAAAAAGCCTTTTGTGTACATAGAAAAGTCTTAGATCTTTTAGTCCAGCTCATGAAAAATGGGGGCAAAAACAAAAGTGTTGCATTTACAGTGGGGTTCGAAAGTTTGGGCACCCCAGGTAAAAGTTTGTATGAATGTGCCAAATGAAGCCAAGAAAAGATGGAAAGAATCTCCAAAAGGCATCAAATGACAGATTAACATTTGTATAATATGTCACAAAAAGTTAGATTTTATTTCCATCATTTACACTTTCAAAATAACAGAAAACATAAAAATGGCGTCTGCAAATGTTTGGACACCCTGCAGAGTAATTACCTTGTAATGCCCCCTTAGGCGAGTATCTCAGCTTGGAAACGCTTCTTGTAGCCAGCCAAGAGTCTTTCATTCTTGTTTGAGGTATCTTTGCCCATTCTTCCTTCCAAAAGTCTTCTAGTTCTTTGAGGTTTCTGGGCTGTCTGTCACGCACTGCTCTTTTAAGGTCTATCCATAGATTTTACATCATGTTGAGGTCAGGATATTGTGAAGACCATGGCAAAACCTTCAGTTTACGCCTCTTGATGTAATCCACGGTGGAATTTGAATTGGATTATTCATTTGTACAAGCCATCATCTCTTTAACTTCAGCTTTTTCACAGATGGCATCAAGTTACGGTAAAACCAGCACATTTATCACATAAAAACAGAAACAACAAAACCCACACATGAAACTAACATATTTAAAGCAATTAAAACACAGTGTAGCCTACAACTTTGTAAAAAATGTGGAGTGACTAGTAGGCTAAGTAAATGTTTTTGCATCCTTACAGTCTGTCCGCTATAGTCTGTTGGGTTTGATAACAGCTGTATTTCCTTTTCTGCATATTATATGCATCACCTCCTCGTTACTTTCCATTAGAAGATGCTTCTCATTGGGTGAAACATATGCCGCATGCGTCTTCTCCATCTCTGCATCAGTAAATCTGTGATGGATACTGTGGTCTATTTAAGAAAGCCGTGAACGCGCACTTACGCCAGCTATGTACACCTGGCTGGACAGAGCTTCACCTGTTCGTCCTGGCTATCTACACCTGGCTGGACATAGCTTCACCTGTTCATCCTGCCTCGGCAAACGTGCAACCGTTTAAGCCACGATGAGCGGATCTCACTAAGTCAAGCTGCGCTTTTTCACTTATCCTGGATATCTTTATTCTACTTTCGTGCAAAGGGCCCCAGTTTAAAAATAAAGCAGCTCAAGTCGAAAGTGACAAATCAAGAGCTGCACTTTACTAAAGTAAATCTGTCAAACATTTTGAAAATAGAATCTCTAGAGACCAAAGTCAAGACACTGGAGAGACAGGTGAAGACTCACAAGGAGAAGGCAGAGGAGTGGAAAGCCCAGCTGCCGTTAAGTCGAGACGAAGTGGAGAGCATCAGCCTCGATAAGGCTGAGCTCCTGCAACCATTTCAGGATCTGAGAGCAAAAAACCCACAAACCGAGTCAGAACTCCGACAGCAGAAATGTGACAGAGAGGCGAACGCCAGGAACACTGTCTAAGAACTATCGGCGCATTATAACTCTGAAATGTAGAGAATACCGTTCTGCTTGTTAAATTAAACGAAGTGAAGGACAACCTCCACGACGTCAGGGACAACCTGAGATCTGCGCAGTCTGAGCTCAAAGACACGAGAGAGCGGCTGAACAAGACGCTCCGGGAGAACTCCCAACTGGGTGAGACCATCTCACATCTCAAGTACAAAGTGAGGAAGTGTGAGCCCGACCTGATCAAGGAGAGGGAAGAACAGGAACCTGACCACCTACGTGAAGCGCTTCAAGGCCGATCTGCAGGCGTGCATGGACTTCACCTCCGAGCCCAAGATAGTCGTACGCAAAGTCCTCAACGTCAAAAGACACCACATTGACAACAAAACCAAAGTGCAGATGGATGGAAACACAGAGATGGTGCTCAGACAAACCATCGCCGCCAAAGATCAGCTGATTGACAGATACAGAAGGTAGCACCAGAACTCGTCCAGGGCGCAGGGCCGTTGCCAAGAGCTGATGTTTCAGAGAGGTGCAAAGCAACCAGGAACAGAGTTCCCTCATCAGACAGATCAACAACATGACCATGGAGCAGCACCATGTCAAAACACAGAAGGTCGCGACTGCAGCAAGTAAAGTTTTGGATGAAGAAAAACTTCCTGCCAACAAGGAAGGTTGCCCCAACAGACGCAGAGAAGCCCCCGTCCCGTCTCCCTGGATCCAGAGAATGGCATCATTCACGCCAAGCCATTTGTGGAAAGTGATTTCCCGACATGTCTAAGACACCCCCCCCTTTACATTGTGCACCATCTCCGTTCCACCTTGACCCATGACACCTCAGAGAAAAACAGCGCCCTGTCTCCTCATTGCGGTGCAGCATGTCAGGGCCATGTGAGGGCTCAGGGGACCACAGTATCCATCACAGGGGTGTGTCTGTGTGGGCTGTACTCCGAGTGGTATCCTTCAACCAGATCTTTGATGCTATCAAAGTTTACCAACTCACAGCACTCCTGAGTCTGAGTGATGCATTGCTACTTTTTTATTGTTTTTTGTTTGGTAGGTGTAGCTTTTTAGACCCGTGGATGCAAATTCCTGAATGGTATCACCGTCCAGTTCATCTGTCAAGTCCCCTAGATAATTGCCCATCTCTAAAGGCGTCTCACTCTTCTTTACCACGTAGATTAAACTATCGGTGTCGATATAAAGGATCCTCTCTTTCAACTGTTCAAAAACTGTTTTTTTTTTAGTTTTAGACGCGCGTGTGCTATGGTGAGTGCCGCAACAAATATATTGTTCTGTTTACCAGGGGGCGAATGCATCAATCTGTCTATCTCTATCTACTTAAGGCTTTATCGTTGTCTAGAACGTTGAAGTACTCAACCTTGTGTGTACCCAAAAAAAGGTAGGAGAAAAACTCTTCAGATTCTGAGATGATGTGTTTGTGTAGTAAGTTGTCTCTCTGTGCAAACTTTCCCTAAAGACTGTTCAGACATAATTTAGCCACTTTTGTTTGAATTTTACCTGCGTCCAACAGAATGCTTTGATTTGTATGATAGGGTTTCCTGATCTGTCGCATCTGGAGGGTACCCCGATGCTTCCTGTTTACCTTTGAGAAAACTGTGGATGTAGTTGACAAACACTGAGTCGCTAGGTTTATCAAAGTGCCATACTTCTGTGATTTTTGCCAATCCGTACCATAGCTCGAGGGCCTTGTTATATTCATTAGTGACCCACACCCCTGTGAGGGCTCTGTCTTCATCACCGTGACTACAGGGACCCACTTGGTTGTTGGTTTCAACGCAGGTACGACACAGCGAGAAGTTTAATTTACCGGTTGAGCATTTGTAGGGTAAAACAGGGAAGAAACGAGACCTTGTGGTGGGTATATGGTGGCTCTGATTAATCCAAAGTATTTACGAGGATCCCCAACATTTTTGTTGATGATGGTAGGATGCCCTAGGGGAAACTTTTGCGTACTCATGACATAGGGGTACAATGAGCAAACGTCAACGTAATACACCCTCTCATCACCCGCTGTTGGATGTTTCAGTTTTAAACCCTTTTAACAGTAATTACAAACAACCTTTGCACCTATAAAGGCTTTGAGATTTTTAATCCCGTAGTAATGATTTTGGGATAGGAATAAAAACAGAGGTTTTGAGCAATTGGCAAAGTCTGTTGCAAAATGTGAGCAGGGTTTATTATGAGATGTTCTGTAAAAAACTACAATTTTGCGTTTCAAAATCTCCTCAAATCGGTGTATGTCACCAAAAGGGTTGGGGGTCTGATCATCTAAACCAGCCTGACGCTGTAAGTCTTTCCCCAGGTTGTCACGTTGACCATCTGTGAAATCTGGATGGAAAACGTGTGAAATCTAATGTTTTCTCCAGCTTATATTTGGCACCACCCCCAGGGTTCCGCACTATGTGAACGATTAATTCTACACATTTATCAGCGGCTATGCTATTGTTCGACTGTACTGTACGATCAAGCAAGCCTTCAAAAGCAGGAAGAATATTTGTACCTTGAGCGTTGTTGGTAATTGAAACATAATCACGCACATTTCCGCCTACCACCTCCAGCTGAATAATATCATCACGACCAGCTTGTGATTCCACCTTGTTGGCTAATCCCCTAATTACACCCATCAAGTTTTGATTAAATGCAGCGATATTTGCTACATTACCCGTTCGAGGAACTGTAAGCGCGCATCTCATGACTAGAGTGTTAAACCGATCATAAGAGGCTGATTCTGTCTGCTCTTCAGGGGCGGAGGCATACTCCTGCTCCAAACCCTTACCCTCCTTGCGAGATTGTGACTGAGATATATGTTGTTCATGTCGAGGTTTGTATGATGAGCTGGGAGCTGAGATGTCTGGTTAATTTAAAGTTTGTAGCATGGATTCTATGTTGTTGAAGGCGTCGCTGTTGTTTTGTTTTAATCTTTGGAATGCGTTTTCCATGTCTTGAAAAGGATTTTGCAGTTCGGAAGGCAATTCAATATGTAGCCTACAACAACATTGTTGGATATTGGTAAATTCCTTGTAAATTGCTCTACGGCTATTTTCAAGTCGAGAGGAATTTGAGTAACAGAAGAGGTTGAAGGAATATCACGTAACTTCTCTACAGCTAACACAATGTCAAGATGGACTTGGGATAAGGGTGAAGTAGATAAAGAATCAGAATCAGATTCGCTATCCATCTTTAAAAAAAAAAAAAGTCATAAACATGCGTTAAATATTACAAAATCTTTTCACTAATGGTGGTGAATGATGAAATTATAGATTGCATTAGTTGGACAACCATCCGGTGCATTTCCAACTGCTGAATTTGAACCCCTCTTTGCGGTCATACTGCTCCACTTCTCTCTACTATTGCCCTTGGTAATTAGTCGATTGAATCCTCAAAAGGTTTGCGGACACGTTTCATTTTTTGCTTGTTTGGTGGGTCTAGAAGGAACCCTCTTAATGTTGGGTGTGGTAAACCTCACAGCGGTCCTCAGTGTGAGGAAGTGTGTCTTCTGGGAGGAGTGGAAAGAAGGGGTGTTACAGATGCTGCTTGTTGTCTGATGGGCGACAGTGGGCCTATCCTAAATGGTGTCACCGTCCTCATTGGTGTCAAAACCGTAGGTGGAGAGTCTGTTGATTATAAAATAAAACAAATAATTAAAAAATGTAATGTTAGCATCATTATTCATTAATAGCATTTTAGTTAGACACAGAGTTTTAGTTTCAGATTCTGAATTTACTATATTTAACCTAGACTGGTAAAATGAATAAAATAAAATATTTACTAGAATTGTATTTACATTGTTTAGTCATTTACATATTCATGTTATACATTCAATATAATAAGACAATCTTATAATCTTTTTCAACTAATAACCTTTGAGCAATCCACCAACCACATGAGGCATTTCTTTGTGTGTAACCACACTCCAGGCCTTGTGGGCAGTAATGAGACATTTCTTGTGTGCAACCTCAAGAACAATAAGGGCCTATGAGAGCTTGTTACGTCATCGTCGTCATAGCACCGCGACCAAAACACTCGTATGTGTGTTTTCATTTGAACACAGACTCAGTAAGTGATAGCACATACGAGTAGAAATCTTAAAAAGTACCTGATATGACAGCGTCAGATCCTTGTGCCTGCGGCCCCTGATGAATCTGTCTTTTTCCCCGGCATTGAGTTGTTTTTGACGGTTCTATCAACCCTGGACGTGGAACGGATAAATGTTTTGTCCGCTATTAGTAAAATATGAATAATTCTGATTAAAAAAAACACAGTCCTGCATTTAGACAATTAAAATGATACATTAAAAAAAAACTTGTAAAAAATAAGTGTAAGTGTGAAACGTATAGTCTTTTTTATTTACCTCTGATCATGGCTGCATTGGGTGTCGAGTTGAGCTGGTCTTTCATTCTTCTCTCTGAAACAACTGGATCTGGCTGACTAATTTATACCTAACGTTTTAGTTTTCCCTCCAAAGAATTGGATTGGATTCATATGAAAAAGCTATGTCAGCCTAAGAATCATGTCATTTAAATTAATTCATTCACATGATTAATTTTTTACCCCCACTCTTTCCAAACACGTTAAAAACAATAACATTGGATAATTGATGTACCTTGTGATTATGGAAACAAAAGGAAGGGGAAAACAAGGGTAAAAGGAGCGGATCCCTCATTAAAGATCAGGAGGGGGGTCATAATTAAAAGAATTATACAGAACCAGAATTATAAAGAACTATAATTCTATGATGTCACATCTAGACATTCAGCATGCCAATTAGTTCAAAAGTAATGAGGGGCGTGTGGGCACGTGTGGGAAAAAGGGGGCGGGGACACACAATATACCAATTAGTTCAAAAATAATGAGGGGCGCGTGGGGAAAAGGGGCGGGGCCATACAATATACCAATTAGTTCAAAGATAATGAGGGCCCCCCTATGCACATGCGTGGGGAAAAGGGTTGGGACTAATGAGGTCAAAGGTCAGAGCTGTCAAAGGTTTGACAAAAGGTGTATCCTATTATCTCTGATGTATCTCCCCCTTGTCTCTTCCTATATCACTCTTGTTTGCCATTGAATTCCTGACCAAAAGTTAGGACTAGGCCGCGGAGTTCTCAGATTTGTCATGCAATGGTGGTATAGTGGTGGGCATAGCTGCCTTCCAAGCAGTTGACCCGGGTTTGATTCCTGGCTGTTGCATTCATAGTTTTGTATGGAGTAGACTTAAGTTTTGGTTTGTTGTCTGTCTAGCAGTGCTGCCATCTCTGCACTTCCAACTTCTTTTTTGTATCTTGTTTTGAAAGTGTGAGGTCTGAGGTCACACTGTATCAGCTCACTGTCAACAGCAGCTGACAGACCATCACAGACCATTAATATTAACCAACACCCATAAGAACTTTTGCAAACAAAAAAAATGCAGGTAGATATGTTTTATTTCAAACCATACACGTCTTTGAACATCTGAATGAGTAATTTTGCAAAAAAAAACAATGCAGACTGATGTAAAAGATTGTGACTGTTTTATTTGGAGAAGTTTGGCAAGAAAGCCCTGACTGCAGAATAGAGATTGAGGATTGGCTCAACGGTCTCCGCACACTTGCCCCATAGCAACTGTAAGTAGAAGAATGTGTCTGAGTCCATAATATTGCACAGGACTTTCACCCTGAGGACTGGGGATCGTGGCCCGCATGTGGGGTTTCATTTCCCCATTGTTTTCCTGAACCAAACCGTTCCATTGTCAGTGTTGGGGAGTAACATATACCGGCGTTACATATTCAGAATACAAATTATGAGAAACTGGATTCATACACACATTGTTGTAATCAGAGGTGGGCCAAAAATTGTACTTAAGTAAATGTATTATTACTTCAGAATAATACAACTCAAGTAAAAGTAGTTGTCCAAATAATTACTTGAGTAAGAGTAAAGAAGTACTTGATGAAAAAACAACTCAAGTAGTGAGTAGTGAGCATCAATCAGACAGACAAAGATACAAATATCATGTTTAGGCAAATTATAGTGAGCTTAAGTGAGAGACTTGTCACATCAAATTTGGATGGATACTGCATGTGCAAAACATACTGTATGTAACCTAAAAGAAACATTCACCTATCCACAGCAAAAACTAAAACCACTTCATGTTTCCTCAGGTTAGATGTTGAGTTTTTGAATGCTCACATGTCCGTTTGTTTTGGTCGACACAGAAGACGCCGCATAATACTTTACCTAAGGTAAAGTAGTATCGCCTGTGAGATCGAGTGTGGTCATGTGACTGAACAACGATGTTTGATTGGTGAAACACAGTCACGTGATAGAGTCTTCAGCGTAAGACTCTGTCAAAATAAAACATGAAACGTACGCTGGGGTAAAAACAATGAGGCGTAGAATACCAAAGAGGTAAAAAGAAAAGTAACAAACTCATCGTAGCCTGATGTAACGGAGTAAGAGTACAGTTTCTTCTTCACTAATCTTCTCAAGTAGAAGTAAAAGTATAGTGATGTAAAACTACTCCTAGAAGTACAATTTTTTCCCAAACTTACTCCACTAATTGTAACTCGTTACCACGTACCTCTTGTTGCAATGGATTACATGACGGTACTTCTATCTAAATAAATTAATGCAAGTCCATGCATTTCCCAAAAGCCCTATTATGAAAACATTTTTTTTGCTTTTTTCCCCCCGATCATTTAAAGGGGTAGAGATGGAGCTGAACAACAGAGCCAGGGCAGGGATGCATTTCTATCTTGTAAATTCAAACAGAATTTCTCATTAAATAAAAAACAAGGAGAATGAACTATAACTGTGCAGCCAGTGCAACCTCTGTGCAGCCAGCAACCAACCTGCTTTCAGCATCCAGATTACTCCATTTCCAACCTGAAGCATCTTAAAGTGCCCATATTATGAAAAACCCATTTCCTTCTGGGATTTGGGGTGTTTTTGTGTCTCTGGTGCTTCCACATGAATAAAAAAAAAAAAAAAAACATCCATGTTGTTTCGAGTAAGATCCGGTTTCTGAATGTCCTCTGCCTTCAGTCTCCGGGTGAGCTGTTCAACAGCTGCACGGCTTTCTACGCCACTAGCCGAGACAATGTGGCTAACCTTAGCACATGCTAGCATTATAACTCGTTCTCAATGGCAAATTCTACAACACACTAGTTGACCATAAACTCCAAAAGAACTACTTCCTGTCCCTGTTCTGCAGGTATTCCACAAGTGGCCCTCATTTAGAAGAAGTCTCCCAGCTAATCCTGCCTTGGACTGACCAAAGTTGGAAAAAGAGTTATCTAGCTGATGTGATCTTATCTAGCTACTGAGCATGTGCAGCTCCCAAAAATGATAATATAGTATAATGTCTCACTGTGTAGCTAAAACATAGACCAAAACACACAGGGTGAAAACAGGATCTGCAGCAGTGCTGTACAACAAAATGATGGTGTTTTTTGAAATATGACATCATGTAAACCCATTCTGGTCCAACCTCAAATTACAATCATGAACCTGAAAGTCAGCATTATATGGGCACTTTAAAGTACTTTTTTTTTTTTTAATTAGCCAAGGGTAGTCGTCTGCTGTAGGTTTACTAGTCACCTTGCTATTTAATAGTTGTCCCTGCATAGTTGACTTGCAACTTTAAATTCTCCTATGTGCTGATCCACTAGCCCCAGAGCCGTTAAGATTGACTAGCCCCATTTGACACGTTAGCTAAAATTAGCAAGACTGCAGTTCGATTTTTATAGTAGGCTATGTAGTTCAGGACTAGAAACAAAAAAATCTGTCTGCTTGTTTATGTACACATTTATCCATTTAAAACCGAGGAACGCACCAGAATAGGCATGTTTAGTAAGCAGTATTTGATGGCCACATTCCTAGACGTATGAAATGCTATTCAATGTGGAAGTATTCAGAATATGTTACTCAGATTGAGCAACATAACGGAATACATTACAAATTCCATTTTTGGACATGTATTCTGATTACATTTTGCAAGTATCCTTCCTAAAACTGCCTGTTGTTGTCCCGCCCCCCAGATACCTTCACAATCTTACCTACAGCACCTTTAATACTTTAAAGGGTACCATTTGTTTTCTTCAACCTGGACCCTTTTGTCCTATGTTTAAGTGTCTAAGTGACTGATGGGCAACAATCTTTGACATTCTTTGACATTGGTCCAGTATTAAGAGAGATCACTGCAGTGGAGAAAAAAGTACTGCAAGTTAATAGGACTGTGCATCTTGTTTCACCTTCACAAAAGTGCTCGTTTTGACAGGCTCAAATTCAGGCTTGTCCATTTTGTTTCATTGAACATTTAAAAGGGTCACCTGCCAGCAACTAACAATTGAAATAATAACTAAAATATATAGGACAACCAATAATAACTTATATAATTACAATTTGGCATATCTAAACAGAGTCAACAATTACCATCAAGTCTTAAGATCTTAGCTAATGTTGGCAATTAAATGCAGCCAATCAAAGAAAACCGTGATTATTCAGAAAAAAAGTTAAAACGTTTATGTAATAATTGTCACAGGCCTAGTCCTTTTAAAGAATCATTATGTCTCCTCTCTTTGAGGACTCACCTGTGCTGTTAAGTGAACTGGATATCGGACAAAACTACTGTTTTGTGTCAACCAAAATGTGTCCGTCGCAAGACTACTTCCCAACAAATGTAGCTCATCATAAATTCTTTCAGGAAGACATAACTTTTAATCAATGCACTCCTAAATCAATTCAGCTGTTATCCTAATGTACTTTTTTGCTGTATATAACTGTCTCATATATGCAGCTGGTCTCTCCAGGTTTAAATAAAGCTCACTGTAAATTCTTTCAGGAAGACCTAATTTAATCAATGCTCTCTTCCTAAATGGAATCAGCTGGTGGAGGCCTTCAACATCCTGCTAACCAATCAGAATCATACACAAATTGCCAGGGCCAATCACAGAGTCACAACCCTGTTTTTAAAAATCTGGTTCACCCTGTGCTATACAGCGTCGTTGCAGGTAAAGAGTCCAACCCTCAACCCAGCCTTCCACCTCCAATCATCTACTCCAGCTGACCGGTCCGGAGCTTCCTTCAGTCTGGTCTTCGGGGTCCTTCGTCGCCACCACCGGTGTCTAGATTCCATCGGGGGGGCCTGATGGTTCTCTACCCCTATACAGTCTGTAGATATTTGAAATATTCGTATAGCGATGGAGTCTAATCGCCAAGGACTTTTTATTGAGCTGTACAATAAACCTCATTTGCATATCTGCAAACATGTCTCTTCTGATTGAAATACAGCAATTCTGTATTTGGTCCTGTTATTACTATCATTATTAAAGTAACCTTTCCCGCTTCGGTCCCTTTACAGGTTGGAAACGGAGTTGTCCCATTATGTCTCATTAGAACTCATCAGACCCGCTACCGGATCTGGCAAACCTGCATAGTGCGGTTATAGCCGGTAGAGAGCTGCAAAGCTAATGCAGATGTGCTGTTCACCCTGTAACGAGTTGATGAACCACTGAAACGGTTTTGGAAACATTATTTTAAGGTACAAAACATTTCTCTAGTATTGCTTAAAATACATGCATCACTTTAAACTTTCTCTTTGCATCAAGTCATGTATAACATTCATGAATGTAACAAAATCAGAGGCAACATGTTTCATGCAAAGACTTTTATTTATTTGTTTATGAACAGTCTGCAGTACTGTACAATAGCACACACTTTTCTCTGTTTCTGATCATCAACACTCAATGATCATTTCAAATATAGACCAACGTTGTGCCTTCAAATAAGTTCCCTTTTACAATAATCTAAAAATACCTTGTTCTGTTTTAAATATGTAGAATACTTTTTTTTTGGGAAAATAAAATATACATTTTATGAAATATAACAGTTGTTTATTGGATAAACTATATAGTACCAAATGCAAATATATCCAAATATGCCTTCTCTCTGTGACTTCTTACGCATTACATGCACAACAAAAAGGAGAAAAAAAAGAAAAGAACAAAAGATGCCGCGCATACAAAAGAAGCTGTACATACTTCTGTATGAAAATAGAAAATATCAAAGCAAGATGTGCACCAATAGTTTATATCATATCATATAGGTTACAAAGAACTTGCAGTACAAAAAGACCTACGAATGGCCAGATAACACTTTACCTGGAACACAGAGGTACGGGTACTGGGTTGGTAACAGGACAGAGACAAAACCTCGCGCTGAGCTTCCACTAGCCCCATCTATGCAAGTCTACAACCACATCCAACTAGGTTCAACATCAAATACTGGAACAAAGAGTGACAGTGTCAAACAAGCAAAGCAGAAGTTGACGTTTTTCGGCTTTGAATTTTGATACTAAGCCCAGTAAATGTAGGTATCTAATGCATAGCATAAAGTTTGGTTTGGTATGTTTTTAATCTTCTTGTATTGCTTCCCCATATGTGAAGTGAGTGTAAACCAATTGCCAGTTAGGCCCACAACACACAAACAACACACTGATATGTCAACACCAAATGATTGAATATTTTCAGATACTGTGAGTATTCCAACAGCAATTTTCTGTACAGCATCAACATTAAGCTTTAATAGCTAAATATTATTATTATTAGTAGCAGTATTATTATTGCCAAAAACAACTCCCACATGTTTTCATTAAAGTCAAAATGAATCACTGTCCAGTTGAAATTAAGATTACGTAAAAACTGACAATACTGGATGTGTTACACACAAATTAATTTCTCCACAGAAACAGTGTGTGCAAGGCACACTGAGATCAATATAGCTATATCTGTTATTTCCCGTCAAAAAATAAGCACTTCTGAAATCACACATGAACTAAGATGTGGACGAATGAAAACCATGGTGACATATAGACTTCTGGTAACGCCACAAAATATAAATTTTCATCTTTAACAGTATGAGAATGAACAAAAAAATAACACTTAAATCAGACCCTTTTGATAAAACGTTACTTATATTGACACTGACGGCGGTGGAGAATGTGGAGGGTGCCAACCGGGAATCCCTCCAAGTGTAATCTCTGAGCATTTGAAGAGATTATCAAGTACTCACTGGTAACATAAAGCCAATAATCTCAGCAGTGCAAGCCTAACACTTGTACCAAAAGGTGGAGCTTTAAAGCAAGCCGTTTAAATGAGATCAGCTCCTTGAAATCATGTCACAAATGTCCCGCGAACGACTACTATATTGCTCTTATAGTGAAACTATTCAAAACCACAGTGTTTCTAATTGCAATCCAGGCTCTCTGAGTACATTCTCTATCACACAAGTATAAGAATAAACAGGGGGTTTCATTATTAGTAATACACCCAAGGACCACACGTTCGAAAATCTAGTCTTTTCTTAACATAGATAAGAAAATATACATTTCTCAGCAATTAAATGATTTAAATTGATGTTTTTATATTCTTAATAAAATCTTATAACTCTTTCTTATTTACATTTGGTGTAGGTTAATACTGATTGTAATGCAATACTGTTGCTTTCTTTCTTTTTTTTTCTTTCTTTTTTTACATGTTACATTTCTTATGTTTGTTGAGCAGAAGCACTTTTACATTCATTTTTCAACACCGAAGCTCAAGAAAGAGCCCAAGTGCATACGGGAATAATGACATGCATTTTTCCGAAAATGAAATTTAAAAAACAAAAAGACAACTTCAAAAGGAGGAAGTCCGCTTGCTTGAGCAACTGAACTTTTAGAGAATGGAAGGACGAGGACGTTGAGGTTGAAAAGGCCTGAAGAATTAGGACCGGCAGGGGGCCTTTATTTGGCTGTAAAAATGCTCTCGCAGCACCAGGATAGTCAGTTCAGTGTAATGCGTAACAATATTGGAAGGGGCACGGCTGACTAAGCGGTGAGGTGGGATGTATGCCTTTGTTGCTGGGGAAAAAGCTGTTATTTTGTGAACAGACAGATTTCCACTGAGGTTACACTCTCTCCACTCGACTGGGGTCATACGAGTCTGATGAGGAAAAGAGAGGAAAGAACAGATAAGACAACACAATCGAAACAAGTCAGAATGGTATTATTAGCTCTTACACAGTTACTCATTGGAGTTTTTGATCATTTGTTAAGCTCAAGGTTGGGGTGGGAAAATGGCATGCGACAGCTATGAGATATGTTTTCTCTCGTTTATTGGTTGTGTCACAGGTGATACCCAATCAGCAGAGATGTGTCTGTAAACTCGTGGTTATAGGCTTGTTTGAGATTAGCTGCGCCTCGTATGTAAAGTGGACAACAGCAGGCGGCAGCAGCTGGGGGCGGTAACAAAAAGCTGCGGTAAAGTCGGACGGTTTCCGGCCCTTTCAGCAGCCTTAAGGCTGAACAGGAAGTGACAAAAACACTCACATCCTGTTAGGTCCGATCCCAATTTAATAAAATGTTTCAAGATCCATATATCAGCTTGTACCCAGTCTCCAGTTATTTTTATTAAGATAAAGTAGCTGTCAAAATTCTCTCCATGTGATCTGTTTATGAAGTTAATAAACACCAGACTATCAGCCACACAACAAGTGGTTTGTACAAAATAAGCCTTTATATTAGACACATAGCTAATAAAATCCCTCCAATTCAAAAACAATAAAAGTTTATGTGAAACGTCATCATTTTGAGTCAATTCTGATATAATCAGCTGTTAGATCAGCTAAGAGTCCAGCGTTTCCCAGCATGCTCTGGTTACACCTGGGTCTCGTGTCTCAAACCTGCGGCCGCCTCGATCTCATGAGATTATCGTTGCCTAGAAATTTGTGTGGAAACCTATTACCTTAAACTGTTTAAGTTTTTACACAAGGTGAAACTTAACAAGTCCATTTGTATTAAAGGTCCCATGGTATGAAAATTTGACTTCATGAGGTTTTTAACATTACTATGCGTTGCCTCAGCCTGGCTATGGTCCCCCAGGGACCCTCTCTCCCCTCCTCAAAAGCTACAGACACCAAAATTGCATATACAAAGGAAAGCTCATTCTGGGACTGGGACGTCAATATGGTATTTGGGGACCACTAAGGTCTATATAAAAGAGACTTCACATACAGTGTTAGGGGAACACAAAGGTCTATATAAAAGAGACTTCACATACAGTATTAGGGGAACACTAAGGTCTATATAAAAGAGACTTCACATACAGTATTAGGGGACCACTAAGGTCTATATAAAAGAGACTTCACATACAGTATTAGGGGAACACTAAGGTCTATATAAAAGAGACTTCACATACAGTATTAGGGGAACACTAAGGTCTATATAAAAGCATCCAAAGAGCACCATGTCATGGGACCTTTAACACAGAGCAGTAAGTTTATGTAGTAGACAAATCAAGTTTACATTATTATTTACTATCAAAAATCATTAGCAAACTTAACATATTTATGTTAAAATATAGTATATAAAAAACACTAGGCTCTACGAAGAGTCTATTCTTATAGATATATATTTTCTTTATTACTATATAGTTTCAAGAGCAACGTATCCAATACTGCAGTTCCAATGAATCAAAAAGAGCAAAAAATTAAAGATAGTTATTTTCCTACATACTCTCCACGGATCTCACTGCCCAGAACTATCAGGCTGCATCCGGGCCTCGGTCATGGTGCAACAATACATGTAAATCAACAACTAACACTAAATCAAGCAAAACTAAAACCCATATGCTGTAATAAGAATAAACACCCCAAACAATAACAGAACATCATTAAAACACACTTTAACTAGGACATAAACCATTCAGAAGATATAGTTTTTTCCCATGAGCCTTTGCACTGCTTGAGTGCAGAACAGTTAAAATGACCCCACCCGTCCCTGCATATATATCCCTTAGTTATCGCTGCTATATATGATCTGTGTACTACATACTTAAGCTGATTAATATAAACAACTAATGTGATTTAATTGGGAAGATGGTTTTTAACAAAACATGAAATAATAAGAAGTGACCACTAAAAAGTTTAATTACAACAAAATTTGGGTTTACAGTGTTATGAGATGGATATCAATTAGCGATGTAATACAACACTTAACTCATAATTCAATACTAATCACGATTTTAAGTTCACCATTCGAGTTTCTCCTTATTTGTTTTAACAGAATGCCAATTATCTAAAGTATATTATTTATTAACTGTGCAAAATAGCATTTGGGTCCTCTTATCAGAAGTGCAACTGAAATAGTATTTTAACTTTAATAATAAAAATAATTAAGATTAAGGAAATGCTGGTTTATTGATAAGGCCATATGGTTACATTCAAATTACTTAAAATGTAGTAGTAACTTATAACACCAATGTCTTTTTTACCAGTTATTTGCTGTTAAATGAAAAAAAGAAGAAATACTACGTGGCAGAAGGGTATTTTACAACAACATTGACACAACAAAAGCATACGTAGCAACACCCAAACGGACAGTCTACTCTGTGTCTTTAGCTGCAGACTGTTGTAAGTCCCGCTGTTGGAATTATTTCCAGTAAAATATCAAACTTTACACCGTTTAGCTGGCAGCATTTTGACAGTGTTTAGGCCAGCTAATGTTACTCGCTAATGGTAGGCTTACATTACCTGCTGTATGTTAACATAGCGTCACACCCTAGGCTGTTGTATCGCAATTCTTTACACATTTAAATTGATTTTTAATCAATTCAAGGTGCATATTTACATCGTTTCAACTTACACTCAGAAGAAAAGATAATAATATTTCCAAAAACATTGAACTATCCCTTTTAACTATAGACTCACAATCACTAATGCTAATATCCTTATTATATCCTAATAGAAGCTGAAGGTTCTAACCCTCCCCTTTGGTCACGACCAATAAATTAATTCATAGAATGACGCTGCTTCACTTTGAAGGCCGAAAAAAGCATATGATTATTCTGTTAATTCCTCTGTACCCACCTGAGACAGAGAGCATCTCCTCATCCTCCATATTCGAGGGACCACAGGTCCCAGTGCTAAAGCTCAGAGGCAGTGTTATTTCTCTCTTGGGAACACTGCGAGGTTTAGGAAGCAAAGGAGGCTTCTGCAGCCTGGTGCGCTGCATTGGTTTGGGCAACTTTTCTCTGCCAGCGTCTTGTGTCGCTTCCGCTCTGCTAATCTCGACTGTATGATGTCCATCTTTTATCTCCTTCAAAGGCTTTTCTTTGCCATCCTCCACAATTTTCAGCTCCACCTCTCCCTCTGATTCATCTGTTCTTAATTTGCCATCTACTTTTTTACTCCCTTCATTTCCTGCTTTTAGTGCAATCTCAACATGCATCTCTTCTGCCTCCTCTTCATGTCTTTGCTCTTCCTCACATATCCCTTTATTTGCTTCTTCTTTAAGTTTACAGTCTTCTTCAGGATCTCCCAGTTTGTCATGTGCTTCTGGGTTATCCTCCCCCTTTTCTCCTTCTTCCTCCAGTTTCTTATCCTCTTCCTCTTCTTGTTGCTCCACAACTTCCTCCTTTGTCGCTTCCTGATCTTGACTCTCCCCTCTGTCACCATCCCTATTCTCAGAATCAACTTCTCCTCCAGACTCGGAACCTTTGAGGCTGAGGTGCCTTATTCGAGACACTGAGTCCAGCTCTTTCAGACGGGCCATTCTGTCTGGGGTTGACCTGCCCAGAGATGAAGCAGACGAAGAAGCGGAGGAGTTTAGCTTTTCTTGCAAAGATTCGATTAGTTTGCATGGTCCACCTCTCCCCCTCCTCTCCACATTGCACATGCTAAGTGCTAGCTCGTCATCAGGAGTGACAGGGAGGGATAGGGGAAGCTTATGAGGTGGGAACTCGGGCAGATCCAGTACCAGCAGGGACGGAATCTCAGTATCCTCGTTATTTTCACTATTGCTGTGGTTGCTGCTGTGCTTTTGTCTGTCTCCTTTTTCGTGGTCCACTACTGATTCTGTCCCCTTGACCTCCTCTGACTCTGCTCCCTGGATAAAGGACTTATCTTTGACTTGCTCACACTCTCCTATCACCTGCTGTGTCCCTTCCTCTGGACTTTGTAGTTTCTCAACTACGGTGGTATCCATATTGTCCTGGTTGTCCTCGGACTGTTTGTCAGCCACACCCAAGGCCTCCACTGGAACAGCAATACCCAGAATTCTGGCAGCCCTCTGTTCGATGGACTCATTTTCAGGTATACCTTTTGCGTATTTAACCTCATACAGGTTGCTGAGGTCCTCTGCAGGTAAAGAATTGGCTTTCTCCAGAATCAGTAAGTTCTCTAGATGCTTGTCTGCAATGGTTGACTCATTCTTGTAGATCAGAGGCTCAGAAATGGCGTATCTCCCATTGCCGCCATCATCATCATCCTTCAAGGCAAAAGAAACCCCCCTGGTCAGCCTGGTGATATGTGAAGAACCCTCTTTTTGAGGTGATCTGCTGCCTTCACTCCTGGTTCTACAGATGCTTAAATTCACCTCACCCCTGAATGGTGGAACATTGTCTGTTTTAGCCTTTCTCTCAGTCTCGACCTCAACTTGAAGTTCTTTATTTGAATTGTGCTCTGGGCTACCACTATTTTTAACAAGTGCTGTCCTGCTCTCCCACAAGAGTAGCGCTGACTGACTAAGCTCCTTATGATTGAGCAAAGGGGGGACTGAGAGAGAGCGCTGCATTGGCTCCCCAGGACCACCAGGAGTCTCTGTGTAAACGGTTAACCCTACATCCCTCAGCAAGGACTCTTGAGGCACTGGGATGTCCTGTCTATAGAGCCGTTTTGACTCATTGTGTGGGGGTAGTAAGGGCAGGAGGCAACTGTCTCTGGGGCCGGGTTTGGAAAGTATGGATAGCTCATTTGTTGGTGTTATGTTGTTAGCCTGAATTCTGGAGAAAGCACTCTTCGTGTCCATGGAGTCTAGATCAGCGGTAGAAGCAAAGGACTTTGATCTGACTTTTAGGTTGTTGGGTTTTTCTATGTGCATTGGTGGAAGACTTATTGCTTCCCTGCCTGGTTCTGGACCAGCAGTGAAATGTGCTCTTGATTTACACTGATCTAAAATCTTATTCACCCCATCTATATCGTCAATGCAGTGACCCACATTGGGTCTCTTGCTGATTGTGTCTTCCATCTCCTTATTAATGGTCTCCAGTTCACCAATGGCATCACAGGGTCGTCGGTTCACTGGCTTTAAGAGAAACTGCCCAAAGCTCACTTGCTCAGTACTCTCCGGGGGACTGGAGTTGCTCTTCCTGGGGGAGCATGGCTGCTCTCCCTGTTCCTGGGCCTTTGATGGAGAGAACGGGTCTTGTTGAGAGGGTAGAAGGGATGCCGGTTGTGTTGGGCTGAGGCTAAGACGGGAGAAGGCGCTATTGCTGGAGGGATGCAGGTTTTTCTGGCCTGCCATGGGGTAACCATAAGAAGAGCTACTGTCTGTCCCCACACCACTGTCTGTGGTTGTGTCTGAGACAGACTGAACAGGCTCTTGTCTGCCAGGAGGACTCTGAGGCTCTGGAATTTTCACCACTGTCAAAGGTGAGCCAGTCTGTGTTTCCTGGTTTCGGTACTGGTTTCCAGGCCAGGACCCTGCAGAGCACAACTCTTTGTCTTCGCTGGCTTGAAGTGCCCAGGCATCTATTATCTCCTTCCTTAGAGGAGCCCTCTTGTAGTTCCTCATTGAGGAGGTGCTGCTGGTGTGAAAGTGAGAGTATTGGTGTTGGATGGGCATCTCATTCACTGACCTGCTCCGTATGTTGGGGCTCTCTTTGAGGCCTACAGCAAAAGTGTTTGTGTTGTTGACAGTCAGACTTGCCATTGTTTCATTGTTGTTCTGATCTGCTGCTAAGTCTTTGCTAATGTTAGTTGGTGTGTGAACAGGGACGGACACAAGGCAGAAGATGGTCTCGCTCACTCTTCTCTTAGTGTTCTCTGGCCCTGAATCTGGGACAATTTTCTTCACTTGTGTGATGGTTTCTGCAAAGACCTGATATGAGCTGGATCCCTGGCGAGAAGAACTTCTTGGAAATGGGGCCTGGAAGGCTGAAGAGGAAGATGAAGGAGAACGTTGGTTTTTGGAATATCTGTTGTTGCAGTTTTGGTCAGTTGCTGGGAAGTTATCGACAGCCTCTTTGTGCAAATCAGTGTGCCACCTGTTATTGTCATTGTCGAAGTCGCTAGAAGACGTCTGGTTAACATCATCGGCCAGTTTGGCAGCGATGAAAGGCCCCAATGGTGGGGGCAAAAAGGCACTGTCGTTGGTTACAGGCTCCGACACAGTGACGCTGGGAAGCTCGTTGCGGATGTGCCGGATCTTGTCAGCATCCGTCAGGGAGTTGCCACCCAAGGCTGAGGATATATGGCGGATGCGGGGGTCATCAAAGGGGATATATTGGATCCCTCCACCGGGGTGCTCCTTGGTAGTATACACAGGGTAAAGCTGCTTCTGGCTGGACATGCTCCTTTCTCTCTGGGGATCCGGCCAGGAACCACCTGGATGTCTGGTGAACCAGTGAGATCCATCTGGAGCCATTTGTATCTGCTGGTACAAATCCCCTCTGTACCTAGGAGTAAAAATAAAACACTGTTTTGTCTTTATCTAAGCAACAAGGACTTCAACAAGACAAAATGGAATAAACAGAGAGTTATAATAATTCAACTGAAAAACCCAGGAAAACTGGGTAGGACTTTCTGGCTCAGTACTAAAAATAGGAATTACTTTGTGTCAATAGGTAATTATACATCTGAGCATACAAATATGACGTGCGGAGTTCCTCAAGGCTCTATTCTGGGGCCTCTTCTGTTTAACATATACATGCTCCCTGTCATGGGGCTAGCCCATGCCTTCATGTAAAGCTGGGGTAGCATGTGGTATCATGCTAAGCTAACCTTTCTATGTCCAGTAAATGGGAATGGTTATTGTGAGCAGTAGCAATGGGTTTGTCATTTTATTTCAGTACTTGTCAAACGACTAAGAATTATGTTTGGATAAAAGCAACACATACAAAATTCAGTTCAAGTAATTTATTTTAGTTTCATTCACCTGTCTCATTGCAAGCAGGGGTTGGATTGGCAAACAGGAAGTGATAGATTCTGGAGTAATTTATAGAGGGGAAGATCTGGAATGGCCCAAGTGTCAGCCAGTCCAGAGGGGTGTACAGAATGTCTACAGTTTTGTTGGGAGAACTTGTTCAGCATGTAACATTTTATTCTTGATGTTATTGTTGATATAGCGTGTAGTCATGTAGCCATAAAGGTTTGGGAATGCTGAATTAACACAATAGGGTTTGATTGATTTCCAATTAACTTTGGTTTGTCTTGTAGGAGGGGCTTCTGCTGTAAAGGAGAGAGGCTGACGCTCATCTAGAGATCAACAACTTGGGCAAGGAAGAGTGCAGTTGCTAGGGCCCAAACAGTCCGGGCCTGATTTAGGTTTTTATTATTTTGTTTGATATTAGTTGGTATTTAGTTTTCATGTTTTGTTTATTTTTTTTTATTGTTTTTTCAATAATTCATTCTGGCAATGCTGCATTACCTTGTGACTACTGAAGAAATAAATCAAGTCACCAGGTGGAAAACTCCAGAGTCCATTCCTCTTTCTTCCACTATGGGGCTAAACCTTACACTCCCACTGGCCCAGATTATGGAGAACAACAAAATAAATTACCATAGTTATGTGGACGACACACAGATTTACGTAACCTTATCGCCACGGGACTATAGTCCAGTACAAAAACTGTGCATCGAACAAATTAACGGCTGGATGTGCCAGAACTTTCTGAAATTAAATGAAGGAAAAACTGAGGTGGTTGTTTTTGGAGCAAAAGAGGAACGATTAAAAGTCTGCGCTCAGCTTCAAACAACAATGTTAAAAACAACAGACAAAGCCAGAAATCTTGGTGTAGTCATGGACTCAGACCTGAATTTTAACAGCCACATTAAGACAACTACAAAGTCAGCCTACTATCACCTTAAGAATATATCAAGGGTTTAAGGACTTATGTGTCAACAGGACTTGGAAAAACTGGTCCATGCTTTCATCTTCAGTAGACTTGACTACTGTGACGGTGTCTTTACAGGTCTCCCTAAAAAATCTATCAGACAGCTGCAGCTGATTCAGAACGCTGCTGCTCGAGTCCTCACTAAGACCAAGAGACTGGATCACATCACTCCAGTTCTGAAGTCTTTACACTGGCTTCCTGTGTCTCAAAGAATTGATTTCAAAGTACTTTTGCTAGTTTATAAATCACTTAACGGTTTAGGTCCAAAATACATTTCTGATCTGCTACTACACTATGAACCATCCAGACTTCTCAGGTCATCTGGGACAGGTCTACTTTCTGTCCCCAGAGTCAGAACTAAACAGGGTGAAGCAGCTTACAGTTTCTATGCTCCTCATATCTGGAATAAACTCCCAGAAACCTGTAGATCCACTGCTACTCTCAGTTCTTTTAAATCAAGGCTGAAGACCTTTCTTTTTGATGCTGCCTTTCTTTAAATGACTGCTCATTTCTTTAAAATTCTTATGCTGCACTGTAACTTTTATTCTTGTGTTTTATGCGTCCTAATGTTTCTATTTTGTTTTTAACTGTCTATTCATGTGTTTTATCGGTTTTTAATGCTTATGATTTTTAACTGTTTGTACTTGTGTTTTATCATTTTAACTGATTTTATGTAAAGCACTTTGAATTGCCCTGTTGCTGAAATGTGCTATACAAATAAAGCTGCCTTGCCTTGCCTTGTTGTCGACACTGATTTTTTTGTTATTGTGTTTTTTTTAATAAGGTCTATATTTTTTTATATAAGTTTGTATTTTTATTTATCAGAACTTTAATATATTCTGATATTCCTCTGTTCTGTTGTGACGATATAACAAATTATTATCATATTGTTTTAGTGAGAACTCATAAATAACTACAAACAACTAATGTTAGGGAAATCGGTTTAAGTTTTTTAACGCGTTTTCTGGATTTGTTGTTGAATATATATTGGCCGAAACTTTTCTATTAACCAAATAATTGTATTTATATTGGCCTTAAAAATCCTTTATCGGTCGGGCTCTAATAATGATAATGCAAAACCAAAGGTTGGCTCTTACACACTCAGGGCCAGATGTACGTACATTTGCAAATGTAGTGTTATCAGCAGCAAGGCCAACCCGCAGAAAGCGCAAGCTGTGATACATTGGGTAATCAGCACCTTTTTCTGACCATTATACCGTAAATTGTGCTGTAGCAAAATGTTGACTACTTGTGCTATGATACGGCTGAGTGGTATATTCCCACTGCTGGTTACTGGTGGAAATTATCCTGAAGCCAATATTTGTAATGCAGAAAGGAGTTTAACTACTGCTGGAGTGGAATGTGAACGCTGAGAGATTCAATGTCATCTTTTTCAACTGTAATATCGCTTGGCTGCTTAATCTGTAACGCTTAATGATTTTGTGTTCACTCAACTGAAAAAAGTGGGATCCTTGCAACAAAAATATGTCTATGTCTTTGTCTTGCTTGGATTACTGCTGCCATTTCACCAGGAGGCATAGAGTGGGGCTCGAAAGTTAGCACCCCAGGTAAAACTTTGTCTAATGTGCATAAAGAAGCCAAGAAAAGATGTAAAAATATCCAAAAGGCATTAAGTGACAGATTACACATTTGTATAATATGTCACAAAAAAGTCAGATTTTATTTCCATCATTTACACTTTCCAAATAACAGAAAACAAAAAAATGGTGTCTGCAAAAGTTTGGGCACCCTGCAGAGTTTCTAGCAAGCACCCCCCTTTGGAAAGCTGAGACCTGAAAGTGTTACGGATTGTTCTCAGTCATCGTTTGGAAGACCAGGTGATGTCAATCTTAAGGTTTTAAATGCCCAGACTCATCTGACCTTGCCCCAACAGTCAGCACCATGGCTTCTTCTAAGCAGTTCTCTAGAAAACTGAAACTGAAAATAGTTGACGCTCACAAAGCAGGAGAAGGCTGTAAGAAGGTAGCAAAGCATTTTCAGAAGCAAATATCCTTTGTTCAGAATGTAATTAACCCTTGTGTTGTCTTCCGTTAACCATGAACTTGTCCTTCCAGGTCAAAATGTCTATGTCTGTAATGTCTGTAATTGTAATGTCTTATAAACATTTATTTTGTGCTTTTCCGACGTTTTTTTCACTTTTTCTGATTTATTTGTTGCTTTTTCCATGCGTTAGGAGCATTTTTTGAAAACATGACCTGGTTTAATAATAGGTTTTCCACTTATTCTTGAAATTCATGTTCAACACACCTCATTTCTATAAAATTATACATATGTTTTTGGTTAAAAAGAAATTACTGTTTTTAAACCAAAAAAAAAAAGAATTCAAATGCCATGACAATAAATAAAACACCCCAAAAAAATTCAATGCAAGTAATCATTCATTTTACCTGACGAATGTTGGATGGAATCATCCCTGTTATTTTTGGGACAAATATGTTGAAAGAAATTCATATTTCTGACATAAAACACTTTGAAAAGGGTTAATTTGACCCAAGGACAACACAAGGGTTAGGAAATGGCAGTCGACAGGAGCACTGGAAGTTAAAGCAAGAAAAATATCAGACAGAACAGCTTGCAGGATTGTGAGAAAAGACAGTCCAAAGCCACGTTTGCACGACTTCACGATCCATGCAAAGGTACGTTTGGAGAAGAAAGGGCACAGAATTGAATGAAAAGAACCTCTGCCCAACTGTTAAGCATGCTTTGGGGTTGTATTGCAGCCAGTGGCACAGGAAACATTTCACGAGTAGAAAGAAAAATGGATTCAATAAAATTTCAGCAAATTTTGGACGCTAACTTCATGCCATCTGACGTTAACTTGATGCCATCTTGATGCACCCTGTAGAGTTAATACAAGGTATAAACTTTTGCAGACGCCATTTTTTTGTTTTCTGTAATTTTGAAAGTGTAAATAATGAAAATAAAATCTAACTTTTTGTAACATATTATACGAATGTCTAATCTGTCATTTGATGCCTTTTGGAGATTTTTCCATCTTTTCTTGGTTCATTTATGCACATTAGTACAAATTCTTAACTGTGGTGCACAAACTTTCAAAACCCACTGTATGCAATTACACCTATTTTTCTAGAGGCGCGCATGCATGGGAGGTTTTTGTACATACCACGGAACACATAATTAAGTGCACTTTACGCTTCCCTTCAATCTCTTTATGGGAAACTCCCGCCTTCCCCTTCACCCTCCCATGAATGCATATTCATGACACGGAAAAGCACAATTTGCCATTTTCTAATCCTGCGACTGTCTGAGCTTTTACCTCAGTGCTTCCTGTTTGTACATACATGCTTTTACGCGCACGTTGCACAACAAATAAGCCTGAAGTGGCCGCAAAAGCGATCATCGGGCCATCAAGTACATCGAGCCCTCACAGTATGGAATTTAAACTGTAAATGTAAATATACAGCTAATTAATTAATGTGAAAGGGACAACTGTCTAATTTGGGACAAAGAAAAAAAAAAAGATTTACCTGTAGTCAACAGCAATTTCACCATATCCCCGGCGCCCCATTCCCATTATAGGAGCTCTTTTATAGGATGGGGGAGGGATGTATCCTGGAGGTCCAGAGTCCTGTGCAAAATAGTCCAGTGTAGGGTCACCTGTCCTTGATATTGGAAGTGGTGTTCTGTCCCTAGCCTGAGGAATCACTGAGTCTCTCCCGGACAACATCTCACAGCTTCCCCTGATCTGCTGGTGCATTTCATAAGAGGGAGGTCTCGGGGGTCGTGTGAAGCGGGGCTTTGGGGTCATTAAGAGTTGGTTGGCGCTGGCCGGCCTGCCATTCTCTGGCCAGCGGGGTGCCCTGTAAAGGTCGTGGTGTGACAGAGGGTGACCATTGACCCGCCTGTACAGTTCCAGGCCGGATGGGTCTATGTCCACATATTGCAGGCTCTCAGGCTGCAGCATCCTGGGCAGGGACTGGGATTTGGCTTTGGTCCTGGGATGGACTACCATACCCTCTGGTGTCCTGGCTTGGAGCCGCTGCTGCTCCTGTGCCCAACGCTCACCCTCACTCTGTGACAGCTGGCGGCCAAAGCTCACAGCTGGACGCCACTCATCTGTCCCCAGGCTCTGGCATTTCCTCTCACTCGCCATCCTCCAATGATGGAGAGCAGCTTCCCTCTCTTGAGAGCGGGCCTGAGCCTGGATCTGGGCCTGAGCCTGCACCTGAGCCTGGGCCTGGGCTGCCCAGCGCTGCCTCTCCTGAGCTGCCCTCTGACACTCCTCCGCAGACAACTCTTGGCCTCTTGCTTGTTGAGACCCCTCTGGCCTTCCGTAATTTACATGGCTTCCTCCATGGGTCTCTCTGAGGTCAGCATAGTCCAGCAGCACAGCAAAGTCCTGGCCTCGTCTCCTCCAGTAGGACACATCCTTGGACTGTGACTGAGGACCTCTGGTGCCATCACAGAACCTGTGAGGAAACACACGCAAATAAAGTTGTCATCATGCTAAAACGGTTAAATCAAAGTGCTTGTTGGATGGTTGAATTGCGTCTGAAACACCCTCCCCCTGCATGTTTCCCACATTAGAACTGGGTTTTTGTAACCATCTGACAAGCAAGCCCAGTTAACAGAGCGATTGGCCAGGTGTGCAGAGGCAAGTACAGTTTGAAAGCTCTTTTTTTCCATTCTTTACATAATTATTTCTGTCCCTTTTTGTCTTCAACCCTATAACTTCCTTCCATAAAAGACTGAACCAAAGTGTCTACTTGTATCCCTGTTTGTGGTCGAGGATGGCAGGCTATACTTGGAACAGCTAAACACTTTTGCCTCCAGACATTGGCAGTCTCAAATTTACGCACTATGCAGGTCAGTACGTGGTGCACAAAGTGGACTGCCTGTTAGTGCAATAAAGTAAGTGCGCGGTTGGAGACACACTACATGTGTCATGCAAACCCTTTTATTTTAAGCACAACCCGATCTTTAAGGTCCTTTGGTTTGTATCTGATTTAGAGATGCAATGTGGTAAGCTACTCACAATGGAAATGTGTGAGCAAAGTTATTGGCACTAAAATAGCATTAAAGCATTAAAATAATCAAACCCCTGAAATACAATAATTTAGGATCCTCAAATGCCAACAAATAGATACAATTATGAGAGGAAAATAACCACTAACAGCCTAATATAAAAAAAACTTTACCCACTAGATGGAGACAGATGACCATGAGTAGAGGTGCAGTGTCTGGTAATTGGGATTTTCTATGGGGCATCATGAGCAAAACACACAATGATGCACTGTGGCTGTTAGTCGCCGATGTCCTCCAAGACAGATCAACAATTTAGAGGACGTTTCATTGACAATCTTTGTATTGCACTGTACTTGCACTACTAATCTTGAGAAAATGCGCAGAATTTCTCTCAACCAGCGTAAGGAAAACTCCCATATATCTCGGAGAGGATGTTAGATGGCAGACCTGATGGGCAACAACAAGATGCAATGGGTCTCTGCATACAGTCTGATCATTTTAGGTTATTTGTGGAGTGACTGACTGACTGAATGAAAACGCAAACCAGACGCAAGCACATGTGTACGGCCCCTCGAGCCCAGGCCACTGAGTGTCCTTGACATTTCCATCCATGATCGTCACTGTCCAGAGATGTTTGCTGGGGGGGGGGTTAGCTATGCCAATCTGCTGGATTTGTGGGCATCTTATGTAAGATGAGTTACCATCATTAGCCTAATTGGGTCTAAGTAGCACTGCCTAATGGGAGTGCCAAGATAGGCCTGTTCCTTATCTAAACTAAAGCTGCCAGGCAAAAAGGATTTCGATGAGAGGGAAAAAAGAAGGATGAACAAATAACAGACTGAAATCGCAGAACATATGTCTTAGCAATTCCCACATTCCCAATAGAATGCTCTGATAGCGCTGGCAAAGAAGCAGCACAAAAATGCGGATTAACCATCTCAAAGAATATAACGGAAAGGGAAGGGAAAAAAACACAAGCACTGGCATTATACAAGGTCATTGGACTATTTTCAGATACTATGTCACTGGCTGGTGGCAAAAAGGATTAGGAGGGAAAAAAGAAAGTCGGACTAACAAAATGTAAGAAAAAAAGGAGAAAAAATCTGCCTAATTGTGTGGACATTGGAACAGCTGTATTGACTTTGTCTCAGTTACAGCAGACTAACCCCCCAGAACTGGTGCAAATAGGCAAATTAAACAATCCTGTTTATTTCAAGAAAAAAACAGATTGGCTGCAGCCAGGCAATTTTTCTGGAAATATGATACGTTCTAGCAGTCCCTACCCAAGAGGCTTTCAATTGCATAACTCCAGACTAAGCTAAATATAGCCTATCATTCATATACATATTTAAATACACCCTATATGAATCTTCTATTATTGATGAGGCATGTGTTATATAAGCAGGTAAAATACTTAAAAAACAGTGGAAGCCAGTTACATTAGTTATGATTGGGAGTAGAAAGGGGAAGACTCACTAACCTGGCAACCTGCGTGTGTAAGATTGGGCATGCTCAAATGGGGCACATAGGTTTACCCCAAAGCTGTTTTGATTACAACTCCAAGATCCCATGTGGCAGATTAAGACTCCAGCACACACTTTCCCTCCTCCCCTGCCCACGACTTGATTGGGAAGAAGACGAGAAAAAGGGAATAGAGATGAACTGAGAGGAAGTTAAACACCAGGGGAAATACAGACGCAACAGAGAGACGGCTGGAGGGACTGAGCAGCAGTGTTGGGCAGTTCCATTTCAGATTGCCAAGCAAAATCCCCACACAAAACTACTTTATGGGGTATTTAATTTCATTACTCTGCTCCATCAAAGCACCATAACAATTAGGGCTGTAATCTCCCAGTTGAGTAGTCGATTTATTGGTCGACATGTTTTGGCTCGACCAAAATTCTGACTGGTCGATGTTTTGCTGTATTATTTCATCAGGTGGAAGCATAGACCATTACGGTCTATGGGTGGAAAGCACTAATTGCTAATGGGGGTGTTTTCAGAGCACCCCTGTTGCACAGGTAACAGTCTATCTTCAGAACACCCCCCTTGTTTTCAACCTACTGGGGACAGACTGAAGAAAGAACTAGAAAGCCTTGTTTTAGTGGTTTGCAGAATATTTCTTTAATTGTGAGTGTTTAATTTACAGTCAGTCTTCCTCTGCCATGTTAAAGACATCGCCAGTGTGGCAGCATTTTACAAAAATAGATAACGGTAAAAAGTTGAATGCAAAGTTTGCTAGTAACAGTTTGCATATCGCAGCTCAACTTCAAACATGGCATATCACTTAAAAAAGGTAAGCTAACCTGTCTGCGTTAGGCTGCCCTGTCTGTTTTGAGTAGACTATACGAACATATCAGAATTGGAATATTTCATAGTCTAATAATCGTTAACTTCCGGCACACCCACCCGCAACGGTAGCGTTCCCCAGACCCCCCCTGACCCCGCTGGATTTTAAGCCTCTACCATCCAAACGCAAAAATAATATCACGGAAGGAATTGTCGACTTAATTGCTCAGGATATGAGGCGCCGCCAGCATGCCGCACCATCACGCAAAATGTGAGGGACTCAAAGAGAAAGTTTCAGAGTTAATACAACACCGCGAGGCACTGGGCGCTGTCAGAGGCAACAGACAAGTGGCATTTCAGTGCAAAATAATAAGGTCAAAAATGATTCAATATACTGCAAAAAACCTACGAGAACAATTACTGCGGGACAGTACGGTTAATTAATCTTGCATTTTTTCCACCCCTCCGCACCGCACCCCCCACCCCAGTCAATTTTTAGTCAAAATTTTCACGACTTCAGTCGACCAAGATTTTCTTTTGTTGATTACAGCCCTAATAACAATGAATGACTTTGTCATTTATCAATAAAAGATTGAGGACAACCATAAGCAGGATAGCACATGCAAACAGGTCACTCAGAAAGAAGCGCATCACCTGATCTCAAGGTACAGCACAGACTATATCTTACCCGCTGTCCGAGGTCAGCGACTCTCCCAAGGAGTGGGTGTCAATTTGGCCCCGGCCCTCGCCATCCCGCCTGGACAAGCTTCTGTCCCTGGGTTCATTGTTGTTGTTGTTGGGACAGCTGCTGCCATATGCTTGAGGCGGCCTGGATCCACTACCGTTCCCAGAGGGCATTCCAGGACCTCTTTCATACCCGTTCACCGTCCTGGGGCCGGGCCTGTTCTCCAGGATTTCATGGTGTTTGCTGTAGGATGGCAGCGAGGACGAGGGAGCCTGGCGGGATGATGATACGAGGGCTGGGGTAGGGGTGGAGGAGGAGGAGGAGGCGGTATGCTTGGGCAGCTTGTATCCATGAGAGATGAGGAGGTCCTCCACGCTGTACATGGTCGCATTTGTTTATGCTGGTGTGTTTTCTTTTTGTTCCTCTCCACGCTTTTTTGTTTTTGTTTTTATTTTGACAGAAAGAGAGAGGAAGGCAGGTCGGTTGTCAAGGCGTCTCTGTTTCTTCCCTACGTGCAGCGGCAGGATCACCGGCACAGCTGCGCAGCTGAGGCCATCACTGGGAAAAAAGAGAGAGAGAGGGGGACGACATAAGGAGACAGAGAAAAGAAGGTGACGCTAAAACCATTACACCCAGTACCCGTGTCCAGATTTTTGTCAAGGGTTGTAACCCATATGGACAGTTGGGAGGACAAAAACAAACAAAGAAGACCCCCGAAAACCCACGACACAATCAAGATCACCTGCCTTTCGAGCAGCCTGTCCCCCCTTCTCTCTTCTTCAGTCCTCCTAGCAACAACACTCTTTCCATCTTACTCGGAGATTACCGGCGCCAAACACAACCATGTCTAGAATTGAGGAGGAGGGGGACGTAAACAAACACCCTCAAAAGGAAACCCTAAATAGCAAGATGTTCAACGACAACAAGAGTTTCAGAAGGCTGCTGGTGCTGCAGTGAAATGCCACTGTTAACAGTGGGCTCCCTGTACACTTCCATTCAGTAGGCTGGAAGGGAACTGTTAGCAGCCAACCACTGCTCATGTATTGCATCAATGAGGCAACTGGGGGATTGTATTCCTCTCTGACATTCATCCTTTCGCATCCTTTCTCTTGACATCTTTTCTTCATCTCAAAGATATTTTCTGGGTTAGGATTTTAATATTTGACCTTAAACTAATTTAGCCTTGGATGAGAGTTTGTACATTCAGTACTGCCTTAATTTCTGAATCCTAAGACATGCACAGTTTAAATCAATATAAAAAGTATAGACTAAGCAATATCAAAAGGAACTAAGCAAATGATTCAACGTGTTCCATGCCCCCTCTTCTCGTGTGTGTGTGTGTAAAGCTCCAATAATTAGCAGATAAATCGATCAACAGAAAATCGATGGGTTATGTAATTTTTCGTAGGCAAAAATGTCAACAATGTAATAGTTCCTGATCTTCAAATGGGATTTTTTGTTTCCTTAGTCCTCTGTTATGGTCAACAGAATATAATCAGTTTTTTCTTCTCTAGGGATAACACAAGCCACAAAATGATGGGATGGAAATCCTCCACGATTTGCTTGCATTTTATAGACGTCACAATACTTAAAGCTATAGTGCGTAGTTTCTGTTGCCCCTATGAGGAATTCTAAGTAATGATAAACTGTCAGTGCGTCCACATGATAAAAGCCCTCCGTAATCGCAAACAAGCCCCCACCCCTCCTCCACACAGTTGCTGGTAGCCAAGGAGGACATGGAGGATTGAACAAACATGATGCACTCTTCAGAAGAGGTAATTATCTACATAGCCATACTGAGAAATCGAGAGTTGTGGGGAGCTGATAGTCTTAGTTAGCTTTGTAGCAACTCATTTGGCAATGGATGGAATATAAAAAACGTTCATTGATATCAAAAGGTTACTCACTAAACTTTAAACAGAGAGACAGACACACACACACACACACACAGAATGGAATGAAATAATTTCCAAACTAATCAATAATAGAGAATCTGTGTTTTGATGTGTTGACAAGCACTAATGCTGTACGTGTTTCAATTAAGCTTGAAAATAGAATAAACAACCCAGGTAACATTTTCAATGCAGGAGTTCTTCTTGTAACAGAGTATTTTTACAGTGTGGTAGTAGTACTTGTACTTCAGTAAAGGATCTGAATATTCTTCCGTGGCTGATTGCCTGCCACCCATGCTGTCCCTCTGCTCCCCTTCCTTCAAGTGACACTGACTAAACTCAATGACTTTTGCGTTCTGCAGAAAGAAAGAAAAATGACCTTAAGTATTAGTATCAAGGACTGATGAAGAATTGCATTGACAATACCCAGGATGCATCTGCTCATGATGTAACGCCATTGATGAAGTCATGCTTGCTGCCTTGTCAAAAGGACAGATGTTGCTGCAGCCCACTTATTCAATACTCTCCACTGGAGCAGACTGCCAACAACCTGGCTGTCCTTAATAAGAAATGGCTTTCCGGAACAGCAGTGTGAGACTCCTAGCCAGAATCAAATACTGTTCAGACAGTTTAAAAGCCAATCACACTACGATTGTTTATTGGCATGGCCAAATTGCTTGTTTTCAGTTCTGAAAATCCGACGGCCTGACACAGCCTCGCCGAAATGTATTCAGCTGCAAACAGATTAGCATTTGTTTTGCTTAGCATTTGTTTAGCCATGGTAGTCCCATAGAGATGACAAAATCCATCTATGAAAGGGGTCCTGACTCAGAAGGCAGCATCACTACCCCTCTCTGTT
>NC_048428.1:6575471-6626160 GCF_013103735.1 Etheostoma cragini | reverse complement strand
CCCCCCCCCTTGTACCTGAACCCTAGGATAGCCTACTAGGTGATTAACAGGATCCGAGACCGTGAAATGCCGCTCTCTTTGTATGTCTGGCTCTCTAATACGATTATCTTCTTCATTTAAAACCTTAAACCTGTTAGTTTTGGAGGATTGACTCTTGGCGCTTACCCAGTTAATACTTTTGTCGAGTTTAACTCTTTCCATTTGGGTATTTTTGAGTAATCCCCTCAAGTAGAGGCTAGTTCTCAGTTTGCAGGGACGTTCATATGAACAATGTTTTTTTGTTTTTTATTCAATGCGAACCTGGGAGGGACATAGTTTTCCATTGACTGTTATTTCATGAACTGTAGTTGAACTTAATGGGCAACAGGCCAGCGACTGTGTTCAAAAAGTCACATAGTTCTGTAAAGTAATGGAACACAAGATGGTAATATTTGTGGTCATTTGTCACTAAAGAGTATTAACACTCACAAGAATGATGCTCCACAATGTTTCTTCTACACTTAAAATGAAGTCTCCCTACAGCGTTGGAGAAGCCCATATCAGACTCTGAGACAGGATTCTGATTGGTATCACCACCCTTTTCTTACTGTAGATAAAGCTTATCCCTCCAACCAGGCAAAGGATTACAGTAATTGAGTGAGCCTTAGGTCAAGGGCTATGTTTATTAATATTATAATTCATTCTTGTTATGATCGCTGCACATGAACCTGTTTTTCCTACACATCCATATGCCATCTAATCTAGCTAAACCTTTAATCTGAGGCAATTTCTCTTGGTGTCGTCACTAAATTAGGATAATCTCCATCATAAGTAAAAGTGAGGATTTCCTCCTGTAAAGTGACCTGCCTGCTTTCAGTGGTACCCACCGCTACCCCTCCCCACTCCTGCCTTTCCCATGACAAGCTCTGTTTAAATACCGCTAATGCTGTTACGCAATGGAATTACCCATTTTATGTCAAATCAAACCTCGGATTCAAGCAGCGGTATGCAACAATGGCCGGCTTTCATCCCCCTAAACACAACAACATTGTGTTTCGCAACAATGCCTTGTTGTGTGGAAACGACTGGCATTACAGGCTCTTGAATTTGGCAAAATGGTGGGGGGGAGTGGGGGGGGGGGGGGGGGGGGGGGGGGGGGGGGGGGGGGGGGGGCGCTGCTGTATTTTAATGACATGGCTCACTCAAAAGAGGGAAATTAATGATACAGTTTATGGATAACATGTGCTGCGAAGTAAGCTAAAAATAAAATAAAAAGCCACATGGGGGCTGGCGTTTCCCTACAGACGACCCTCAAACCAGCCTCCACATTTTCTCTAATCAGCCAGTTCTCTACAGTACACTACTATTGAAACATCATGTACATTTACTACACAGTGAAAGATGTTAGAACGCTGCTTTTGGAGTAAATTAACTTTTGTCAAGGCCAGGCCAGGGTTTGTTTGTTAAAAACTGATACAAGCCTTATTATTATTATTTTTTTGACATCTATTGGGTCAATTTAAATGTGCTGTATTTATATAGCACTTTTCCAGTTTTAACATCTGCTCAAAGCGCTTTTACATCTACAGGAAACATTCACCATTCACACACTGTGGCCGGGGCTGCCGTACAAGGTGCCACCTGCTCATCAGATAAACATTCACACAAATTCACACTCCGATGCGCAGCACCGGGGGCAACTCGGGGTTCAGTGTCTTGCCCAAGGACACTTCGACAATGACTGCAGGGGCGGGGATTGATCCACCAACCTTCCGATTGGCAGGCAACCGCTCTACTACTGAGCCACAGCCGCCCCTTTAGACAAGGAATGGGGGAGAGAGAGGGGGAATGACATGCAGGATAGCGCCACAGATCAAAATCGAACACACCACCTGTGCATCGAGAACTGAGACTCTATATATGGGCACGTGCACTACCACTAGGCCACCTAGGCTCCGAGATACAAGCATTTTAAAGCAGTGTGTGTGTGTGTGTGTGTGTGTGTGTGTGTGTGTGTGTGTGTGTAACTTGATAATTGAAAACAAGATCACAATTATTTTGGTCGTTATTGTTGAAAATTTTTATTATTTTTGATGAAAATTGCAATTAATTGCACAGCTTTAGTCTGTGCTCTTACTGGTGGCTACACCAGCTGCAGGCTGCAGGGGCATGACGGCCTGCGGGCTGACAGTTTGGTGTCAGCTCCTTATTCATGGCCCAACTGAGATGGGTGCATAGCGGGAAGGTGTGGAGGAAAGGGAGCAGAGGGACAGCATTGGTGGACAACAATCAGCCATGGAAGAATATTCAGAACCTTTATTTAAGTACTACTACCACACTGTAAAAATACTCTTTTAAAAGTCCTGAATTGAAAATGTTACTTTAGTAAAAGTGTAATCAGGAAAATGTACTTAAAGTATTAAAAGTACTCACTGCATAAACATCCTCCCAATGTAGAAGGTGTAAAGGATCCAACCAGTTGTGTGTTTAATGGTCTAATCATATATCTGGACTTGTAGGCCCTTATATTGTTGGCCAGGTTACTTTATAATAAAGCTTTAACTTAAAAATATTTTATAAATGTGTTTTGTGTGCAGAATACTTAAGTTGTAAATTAACTAAAGCTGTCGGATGAACGAAGCGGAGTAGAAGTAGAAAGTGGCATGAAAAGAAAAGACCCAAGTGAAGTACAAGTACCTCCATTTGGAATTAAGTATAGTGCTCAAGTACATGTACTTAGTTACATTCCACCAATGCAGCCAATGCAGGACAGAGACCTAGATCAGGCCTCGGGGAGGACATAGTCCAGAACGCAGGCATGGGTTACAAAGTATGTAAGTAAACTTTATTGATATGGGGTACCCATTTGAGTCTATGGAACTGTAAGAGAATATGTTTTTCACTGTGGTCAAAGGATATTGAGTAACAGTGAAAGAAGTTGTCCTTAAGAAGACCCTGCTATGTGTTAAAATAGCACAGCCCTCCTGAAAGTGAAGAACTACAGACCAAAACAAATCTAAATTGAACAGGCTCCATCATAAAAAACACCACAACAAAAGAAATCTCAGACGCCAGAGCCTGGAACCAAAAACCACGATTAGCCTGCTTCCTAAAATGTTCCACAAGAGCCGCACCTCTCCAGCACATTGTTCCCAGTCTCCTTGGATCTATAACAAGTGACCCGAGTGGGGGGGTGCTTGGCTAAGACTCTGGCCTGCATCTGTAAGGACTGTGCACGCACAGGGACTTTCTCAAGGGTGACAACCCATCACATTCAGCAAAAGCAACGGTCCACAGATTGTTTATCTATGTGACATCACCGTGTCCGGCAGAGGGGCTGTCTCTCTTCCTGGGGAAGTGCGTCGTCGTGGGGACGGAGCAGAGCCGACGGTGTCGAAAGCGTTTTCAATCAGGTTCTCTGCAGCTCCCTGTTTGTCCGGGGGGTGTGGGGAGGGGGGAGTTGGAGGCAGTTTTTTTGGGCTGGTGCCAGAGGAATAAACAGTCAAACAACTTCAGGCCATATTTTTAACGCACTGACCTCTAGAAAGCACAAGGTTCTCCACTGAAGGTAGACTGTAACTCAGCAACATGAAGTATGGGCATATGATCTGGGGAGCTATCTGCCCTCTGGCCACTCTCCATCCATCAGAAAACTTCCACTTTGATCAGGAGACATTCAACTATAGTTTAGGGTAGAGATGTTCAACAGGAGGTCTGGAACCCCTGGGGGGTGGTCCTCAGAGCTACTGCAGGTTTAGTCTAAATCCAGATATGTATAGTCTATATCCAGATATGTATAGTAACGAAGTAGAACTACTTCACTACTGTACTGTAATTTTTTTTTCTTCTTAACTTTCTTAATTTCTTAATCTTTTCTCCTACTTCCACATTTTCTTCAGTACATATTTTCAATGAGTTTACTATTTTTACCCCGATACACTTTTGATGTGCTGCATCTTTGCTCGTTACAACCAATCACTCGCAATTTCGACCAATCACCACAACCTTTCCGCAATAACCGGAGTTCCCCGCGACTTCAACCAGTCCCAGCAGTCCCACGTGCCAGACTTTGGATCAGTATGTGACTCTGAGAGGCACTGACCAAGCGGGAGTGAGAACGGGTTGACGTAAAATACGTGCGTTGCCAAATTCATTTTCTTGTTTCTAATATAAAGCATAGACAGTTAAAGAAATGGATCAACTAAAATGCTAGTTAAGATTAGTAATTAAACCTAAACAGCTAATGGAAGTCCAAACTGAGCTTACCCTGTCCTATAGGGTTATTCCTGCACTGTGCGACAGTAAGTCGCGTGGTTATGAAACAATCTATTTTTATAAAAACATCTGCTACGTGAGGTACAAGCTAATGGAGCCTTTTATACATTGTTATGTTTAAACAACGGACAAATAGAGTATTTTAACGCTTCAGAAGTAAAGTTATTCACTTTCAAAGTGGCGCCAAAATGAGAGGGATGCTAACCGCAGATGATGGCTTGTTAGCATCAAAATGGCGCAATAGGAGGCACGCTTTGTGGAGAGAGGCTTACGCCCTTGGCATAAAGACAAGACGTGTGTGACTCGAATTTCTTACATTTACCAACAAAATGTTCAGCGAAAGACATGCAAAAACATGTCAGACCGTCGTACCAACCTGTACATATTTTGACTTCAATGTACGCTGTAACGATTTTTCACTCTGAAGTTGCTGAAAGCGGCTGCTATTTCAATCCTGTTGGCTCTCTGCAGCGGGCGCAGACACAAATAAACACACACACACGGTGGATACAAGATAAACTAGAGATGAGACGTACAGGATGACCTAAGTTGAGGACAGATACGCTCGTTTTAAGTGCAATGATAAGTTTAAGTCCACTAAGTCCTTAATCAAACCGTATGAACGTGTCCCAGCCCAGGATAGGACACTAACTAACAATGTATAGATCAACAAGCCACTGACAGACATTTCAAATTTGATTCAGTCAATAAATGGTTATTTTTTTGTCCTTTATCCAACAGCAATTTTCATATTATACCAACATTTGCAGCATCCTCGGCTTTTTTGGTTAAGTTAGGACAACTCAGCCGAGAGTAATTGTATTCTATTTAGGTTAAACATTTGAAATAACAAAAACAATATGACATTTAAACTTTCTACTGCTTTCTTTAATAACTACACAACACAATACTTGAGTAGTACATTTTAAAATAAACTGCATGCAATACTTTAGTACAAAAAATGTTTAATACTTTAGTACTTCCACCTAAGTGTGGTGCTTAGAGAGCACTTCAACTTCTACTCACTTTTTTGATAGAGCACTTGTACTTTTACTCAAGTCTGGGTCTCTATTACATGTCTGTCTAAATCCTTGACGTTCCACTTCTGGGATTGCTCCGTTGCCGCAGAAAAATCCGTGATTTCAGTAATTTTTGGTGAATATCCGTTGCCTTGGACTTCCTTTGTGTTGGCATTTTAAACTCCAAATTGTAAATGGTTTTAGTCATGTTAGAGAAAACTCAGATTTCACATATAGTTTAGCTAGCTGTCTCGATTAACCCTGCAGAGACATGAGGAGCAGTTAACCATAGTCCTCAGAAATCCAACGGAGTTTAGAATCATAACACAAAAACAGTGTGATTCGGCACGTTTGTCTCCCATCCCTGAAGGTTGTGTGGACTAGCCAGAGCCTTAACCGCATCGCTGTGGAGGAAGGTCTGGCAAAGCGATGCTATTTCAGGCCCAGTTTAACTTGCAACTTCATTTCCTACAGTATATGTAATAAGGGTCCCTGATCCGTCTCTCTCTTAGCTAAGGGGTCCTTGGCTTCAAAAAAACGTTGAATACCCCTGGTTTGGGGCAAACAATGACCTATTGCAACAATGACAAATTAAAGTAGAAAATCTCTGCAACAGGTTTGTAAACTAACAACTGAATCTCTGTTTAACTGATGGGAATGAAGACTCCACAAGCCATCACAAAAGAGAACTCATCACCACGTTGCAATCCACGTGCTAGTAACAGACATTGTGAATTAGCTCATGCAGAAAAGTTTAGCCAAACAACGCCCACTTGTATTATTTTGCTGAGAATATCCTGTGGCAACAGTTGTTTTGCTTCTGTGAATGGCAGCTCCTGGACAATAGCATGTGGACTACTAAGATACTCCCCGCTGCATTGTTTCAGTCCGAAACTTATTACAGTCAGACTCCACTGGCAGTGAAATCAAAGGCAGGATGGGACGGGTAGAGGGGGGAGCGTGTATGTGTGTGTGTGTGTGTGTGTGTGTGTGTGTGTGTGTGTGAGTGTTTATGTGTCTGTGTGTGTGTGTTTTTTATAGCACCATATTCCAACACATCACAGTCTGAAACAGTACGGTTTGGTTCTGATTCATTTCTGACTGTCAAAACAGTAGTTCAGCCAAACATTTTTCTAATGCATGATCATTAGCATCATTAGCTATACTGGCTCACGCACAAGAGCAGTATAGCTTACAGCTAATTAATGCACAAGGCAAAGCTGTGCAGCAACCAGTAAGACACTGACTATATGAGGGTAATTATACCGATGGACCCAGTTTCCATTGTAGAAAAGGCTTAGCTCAGTTCAGCTGCAATGTAGCGATTTGACGTCATGAGATTTCCTTCAACTGAATGCACCCAACACTCAAAACGGCACAGCTCATGCCAACCTTTGAAAAATGATCACATCATACAATGAACAGAAACAAAACATAAAGGAGAGGTTATTAGGCGTGCTAATCCAACCGCCACATCACCTGCACTGAACGATTCCAAACCCATGCTGCTTTGGAGCATGCCAAACTGGCTTCATTGTAATTAGTGTATGTCAGGGTCCAGGGCTTGCTAGGGATGACAGTGGCACTGTTTATCAGCCAGAAAGACTGTGATCAAAGGGTTAGCACGCTCTGGCTTCCTGCTAATCAGATCAACTCGGCATGCCTCCTGCACAGCATTATACAAGGAAAAGTAATAAACAATCCCACAATAACAATCTATTTTACCAAACCAAGAGAGTACGCCTCATCAGTATGATATTTAAAGATATCTGATAGGACGTGGTAACAGCAGAGTTATGTTGACAGTAGGGTTGCACGATATTGACAAAATGTGACTGATCATGAAAATTAGGATATTGATATTAATTTAGATATTTTTAAACATATGTAAAATTTAGGGTTGGGCGGTAATACGGTAACACGGTATACCAAGAGTCTTAAAAATAGCAACGTATCAGTTTCAATACTGACATTAAAACAATTATATAGGAGACAAGGTTGATTAAATATTAAACATAATGTATTTAATGTCTAAAAATGTGTGGTTGTCATCACGTGACAGTGTGGAGGAGAGAGCGAAGGGGGGTCTTTAGGTATCAGTGTTTGGTATTCTCTTTCTGAATGCTGCAGGCACATGCCAACAGTTTGGTGACGCCGTCTGAGCCTTACCTCTTCATTTTTAATTAGTCATACTAATACCATATACCGTGGTAAAATAGGGAGGTGGTTTGACGGTATCAAAATTTGGATATCGCCCAACTCTAGTAAAATTACAAAAGTTACGGGAAAACGCATCGTAACAATATTCATAGATCCATAACAATATAATGCACAGTGAGACTTATGTCCGGCTCGGTATTGCCGCTGGACCACAGGTCGTCATGAATGAAACATGTTCAATCTATCCATACTGAGCCTGCGCCGCCGTTACAAAGCTGCAGGATAGCTACCTGGGAGAAATAGGTGCAGGATGGGACTGGTACTGTTTGTCTAGTTCATTCAGAAGCTTCTTTTCTAGCTTCTTTTCTTTGAAGCCTTTTCTATCCACAAAGTGGATGGGTATCATATCTTTGGCCAAATAATCCGTTATAACATTGGTGATTTCGGTATGTCTCTTTGAGTTCTTGTCATACAACCTGGCGTATTAACTGCAACAGGTTGTCTTTGGGATAGTATCATGCACTCATGACTCATTCTGTTTTGTCGTCTCTATCTATTTCTTCATTTACACCGTAACTCTGTCGAGTGGTACGCTCCATAGTGTCTGTCACGTAGTGGCCCCGTGCGCTGACGTGCACTTACATGTGCAATGGGCCCGGTAACTGGCCAATGAAACGGGATCATTATAGCGTTCCAAGCGGGCACTAAATCGAATACAACTAAGCCACACAGTCAACGGACAATATTGCATACTTATTGTGACACTTTCTATGTAGTATTCCACATTGTGATATCGCGATAATGATATTAAGCTGATATTTCATGCACCCCGAGTTGACAGATGATTGTGTTGCAGATGACAGCTGGGATGAAAAGGCTCTCCCCGCGTTGTAGATAACGTGTGTAAAGTAGGGTTGGGCACTAATTCAATATGATAACTGATACTCTTTCTATTGGAATCATATAGTGATGAAATCATATCGAGATACGGTGATATACAATTACGTTGTCTAAACTGACAATAACAAGCACACCCTTACTCCACATTCTTAGGAAATCTGTCGTGAAACATTCTGATGGAACACGAATTGAAGAATTGCAGATTTCTTTTACCATCGCACTATTTTTGTGCACGCATGAAAACATAGTCAGTACATAGCCGGGGAAAAAATAGGTATTTTTTCTCTATAATTTCACTTGTTGTTTACCACATTCTTGATGATTATATATCTAAAATCTTATTGTAAAATATATTTTATGAACGCACCAATGGTCAACCCGACAATATCATCAATAACGACATCGAGGTCAGGAATATTGTGAAGTCAGATTTTTCTTCATATCGCCCAGCCATAGTGGAAAGTGTGGCCTGGTAAACTGGAAAAGTGCTATGTAAACTATGGCTTCACAAAAAGAGGGAGATATGCAATAACATTACTACTTGCGATAAAGGAACAGATGTTAAAGTGTACTCAGTTCAGCTGCTTTCAGTACTCTGCTGAAATACAACAAATCGCTTGCTGAATGAAAAGAAATCATTCCCAACATTCTTCCATTAAACAAATTAAACATTTAACTGAATGTTTATTTTGTGATGTGTTTATTGTGCCACTAAATATTGTGATGACGACCACAAAACAAAAACAAATACGTTGTGCAGCCCTGTTTAGAGCAGTAAACATGTGAAAATGAATGGTCAGGGTTATCTCAAGGGCTTAATCACCGCACTGGCATAAAACTGACACGCAGAAATCACACAGCAGGCAGTTCGACCATCTGCCAAACATATGAACCAGCTAACATCAAGACAGGACGTTTACAGTATATTCACTAACATATATTAACAGTATATTCACTGAAATCGGCATGCCGTTGCGTGTCTCACATTCTCTGCCCTGCGTGCTCTCCCCCTCTACAGGCACACTGGCAGATGTCAGTAGCTTTCACACATTTCTGGCTGGCTTCATCTACAGGCCTCCTTCCTCCTGCCTGCGTCACCTCTGCTCTGACATCACATGTGACATCAGGCAGGACCTCCGAGGGGATCCCTGTAGCCGGGCAAACATCAGAGGACTTTCAAAGGCTTTGGCTATAGCTACCCCAATGGCACAACAACTTGTTTTCTTCATGCACTTGGCCTAGAAACTTAAGGCAGACAGAGAGTGGACTGCGGGAGTTAGATAGTCTTTCAAACCTGCTAAAAACAATGAGTGCAGTGCACAAAAGCTATTACTGGGAAAAGGGAAAGACTAGCCCTGGGATAACCGGATTGCCTGCAACACCAAGAAGTTATTCCAGCCCAGCACTTATCGCTGGCTGTTTTAGATCACTCATGAAAGTTGAACTGATATGACTCATTCCATAGCAGTGGAGGGCCCCTCCAGTTTTGCTGACCAACCCTTTCCCCCGCTGCTGGAAGGAATTAATGAGCTGCTTCCCTTCTTAATATGTTCCGCGTCCCACCATCCCCCCCCCCCCCCCCCCCCTCAGGGTATCTAGCAGGGCCTTGTGTTCACACACATTCCCAGTCTCAAGGATGTGTGAAAGACTTACCACATAACACACATGGGCCTACGCACAACACACCTCCGATTTTTCTGGTGCTGGTTTGGGAAATGCAAATCCTGCACACTGTCAGGAAAAATGGTTCTTTACTGACATTTACTAACAGCTTTGGATGTAAGCTCAATGAGCTAGGAAAGGTCTTGGCGAGAAGGAACAGATCACTCCCGGGCAATGTTAATAGACTACTTCCATAAATACTATAACCAACACAACGTAAAATAATCTGACCTGAGGCCATGGCAGACCAGTCCAAATAAGACATGGGTATAGAATAGGAAAACAACACAAACACCTACTTGAGATGATGGTAATCCATTTGTTCACTGCCGCGACATAATACCTAATGTTTCACTTGAACGGATTAGGGAGAAAATCTTGGCTTTCAATCAATCAATGTGGCCTCTAGAGGTCCCTAAAGTGACAGTGACAATTTATGTGCAAAGACCTTCTAAAATTAGAGTCATCAACCAATTGCAAACACTGTGACATAATTTGAGTGAAAAGCAGGGTAGTGATTTATCATCCAGTCCTGAAGGCTATTACATATTACAACGCTGTAAACCCTTTTAAGTTCAGCATTCGTTATAAGAACACATGTAAATCTTCAGCACAAAACATTACCAATGTCAGCGAACTGGCAGCAGGATGGCTGTTTTGACCGTAGCTTATAAAATAATGCAAGCTTGTGAGGCAGAGCGTGCAGGAGGCATGCATGGGGGGGGAGGAGGAGGAGAAGAGAGGTCAAGCAGCAGCCATCATCATGCAAACAGCAGGTGTGACAAAGTGACAGCATGCAAACATCAAAGCAACCGAAACTTGGCATACCATTTGCCAAGGGCTGTTCGCAGCTCATTTCCATCGCCATTTGGCGTCCCTAAGCGTCCGAGCAGAACCCAGAGCTAGACACGTCCCTGGTCCCGAGTGTTGTCATCATGTCGTTTTACGAAATGATTGACAGGCTTGGGATGATGCTAGCCCCGCTGGTTGCGTTGCAGGTTGCTGCCGTAGCATTCTAGCCTAGCCCCGATGCGCGCACTTCACAGACGCAGGGAGACACCACGCCAAATCCCGTTACAACATCAGTCTGTTTAAAGGTTCGTTACAGTAAGGAATATATGCATTCCTGTTCTGACAGGATTTAAGACCTGGTACGGATCAGTAGAGGTCCATGGTTAAATTCGGCGGATGGATGACACACTATACAGACTGTTTTTCAATAATGGCTCTTGTTTTATAACTCCAACTGCTTAACTGCTTACTGTCGCCCATCACTGCACATTGTGGATGGAATCCCACTTAAGGAAAAGCAATTCTACAAGTTAAAAATGTATCAGTAAGTAACAGCTTTTTAGAGTAAAAACAGAATGCCTGCCGAATACAAGCCATGGACTCAGTATTTCACTTAAGTCCTTAATTGGTGTTCCTCTCGCTATAAATATCGGCTGGAAAGCCAGGACATTTAAAGCTGCGTTATTTGGACGGAGTTTGGCCTCTCTTCCACAGCCGACAAAACGGCACATAACGGGGCTAACGCTACGCTAGCCTGGTTAGCTCCATCGGCAATCTTTAACCTTCAGCTGATAGGCGCGCGTCCGCAGATAGTGGCAGTCGCCCCCACACACGCTTCAAGTAAAACAAAATAAAACACCGCCATCCTCCCATGCCTTCACCTTCTAATGCTGTGTCCTGAAAGTGCCACAGTATGGTCCTAAAAGCCTCTAATGCCGGCAGAGGAAGCAGGGTCAGCCCGGACAGTAGACGAGGCGGGTAGACTGGCAAGTTGAGGGACCGCTGGAAATGTTGAACGCGGAGCAGATGCGACTCTCAACCTCTGTGCACTCCTCACAGCAGCGGCTTGCCTCCTCAGCCGCCCGCACGAGACTTGTAGGCTAGGCTACATTTAAAAAACACACACACAGAGCTCCAACGAAAGTCGGTGTGTCGCTCAAGCTCGAGCCACTCTACCTAAGTAGCCTCCAGTTACCTGTGAAATGCGTGGTCGCCTTGCCTCCTAGTCCCCAGCGCTCATCCCCGCCGCTGCTCTGGACCGACTGGGCTCGGAATGGGATCTGCTGAGGAAACATGGACCAGCCCCTCTAACACAGCACGGAGGAAACATCCCTCTTCTCCAGTGGGGAGGCAGGCAGCAGCCGGATGCTGCTCAGCGATAAGGTCATTTCACACTACCAACTCTAGCAGTCTATAGGTCTATATCTTGTCTTAAGTATGGAAGACTACCGGAATCAAATGATTACATAACTGACAGAGCCTGCTGTAATGACGGCACTCTGGCTGTAATCAGAATGATTGATGTAGAGCTTTATATGAAGGTTTTATTATTTGCGAAATAAAATGTGTGTATCAACTCCACACATCTCTTGTTGTAATGTGTATTTATGTAAATACACAGAAGGCTTATTATGCATTCATATGCTAAATTTTGTCTTTGAATTTTAAAAGGTAAAAAAATGCGATATTATAGGCTAAAATCTGTTATAGATTGACCTTATTATTATTCTAGCCACCGAGACTTAAACAATTAGTTGATTAAATCAATTATTCATTAAATCAATTTCAATTTTTTTAAAGATCATCCATCTTAGGTCCCTTTTTCGGTCGCAGTTTTTTGGGCCATTTTGGGTCCCAATTCATAGAACAGCTGTAGACAGGAAGGTAGGGAGAGAGGGGCTGGGGCAGGTCAGATTTGAACCCTGGGCCGTCATGGAAAGGACTGAGCCCTGGCACATGGGGCGCACACTCCATCAGGTGAGCTCCCAGGGCACCGCGAAGCAATTTGAATTTTCAAGCAAAACTTCCATAGGTTCTCTGGCTCCAGGTATAAATGAACTCTATACATGTATCTTCTAGAATATCCTTCACAGGGTCTATAATAATAATAATAATAATAATAATAATAATAACTTTGACTTATATAGCACCTTTCACAAACCCAAGGGCGCTTAACAAACGGGGGGGGGGGGGGGGGTTCTATATTGCAGAACCAGGGGCGTCGGACTGGAGGGGGGGAGATGGGACTGAGTACCCAGGGCCCTCATGTGAGGAGGGCCCAAAAAGTTGCTAGAATGAATAGCTGTGGATGCAAGGTGGGGCCCATAGGAAATTCTTTCTAGAGGGCCCAGAATGTTGTGCTACGCCTCTACGCAGAATACAATCATAACATCATAATATATATTTTAATAAAGTTATTTACAGTTAATCCAACTTTGGTCCACTTTTTTGTTTTGGTTCTCCTGTAAGGTTTGCCAAAACCTGCTTTACACCCTTCTGGCTCCAGGCCATCAAAGCTGAAAGCTGTACTCCCTTTCCAACTCTTAAAAAGAACAGAGGACTCTAAAACCTCCATAATATTGACACAGATGTTGCATTTAACTGAATTCCCCTGAAAGTAAGGGAGGGAGGCTGGTAGGCTTCTGTCGGCCCTGCCTTGTGTATTCCCACAGTGACACTCATTTCAGCCTAGTGTCCGACCATTGAAATACATATTGTCCCCTTTGCCCCAATGCAGCTGTTAATGTGTCCACTTGGCATTAACTGCAACAATAATGATCATGTTTACACAAAGTCAGCTATGAATTACCTACTTGATGATTATCTCCTTTCCTGTAACAATGCTCCAGTTGTTGACTTTACATATCCTGTTGCCACTAACAAATGGAGAAAAACATCCATAATGACTAAATAGAGTCAATGAGACAGTGGTGTCTGAGTTTCCTTTGCCGCTTGTACTAGGACACAATATATTTTTTTTTAGGTTTGACTTTGGACAACATGATATGTTACAGAGAGGAACAATGGGGGTGGTATGAGATGCTGTAGCTGCTGTGATACAGTAGTTTGGGAGAAGGCATATCATTTGATTTGGCCTGTGTGACTTACTGGCATCTGCTCAGTATCACTGAAGGTCACCCTGTGCTCATAGAGTGCAGGCCCCTTAGAAACTGCCCAGCAACCAACTGTCTGGCTGTGTCTGTTTTCAATTGTGCCGTACATATGCAGCTCATATGCAATGCACTGAAATGTGGTGCAGAGACGATGATGTCACTGCTTCGTTTCGCCAGTTGCGGTTTTGTGTCTAAGCGTTTCGGAGCTTGTGTGAGCAGCGCGGCCCGCTGTGGGCTACTGCAGTTGCCGCTCCCCAATTCCCCATAACCCTGGTTTAACATCTTGAATCTGTAGGTTGGAGTGTGTGTGTGTTAATGTGTGTGTGTGTGTGTGTGTGTGTGTGTGTGTGTGTGTCTAGTCAGTGAGCAATGCCGTCTCAGAAAAACTTGAACGCGAATTCATGAATCTTAAGAGTGACACTCAGTGGTGGAATGTAAAGTGCAGTTACTCCAGTAAAGTACTTAAGTACATTTGGAGGTATACTTGTAGTTTACTTGAGATTTTTTTTTTCCTGCCACTTTCTACTTCTACTTGGCTACATTTCATTACATTCATTCCACTACATTCATCTGACAGCTTTAGTTACTAGTTACTTTAGTTACCAGTTACTTTAGTTACTCCACTACATTCATCTGACAGCTTTAGTTACTAGTTACTTTAGTTACCAGTTACTTTAGTTACTCCACTACATTCATCTGACAGCTTTAGTTACTAGTTACTTTAGTTACCAGTTACTTTAGTTACTCTACTACATTCTTCTGACAGCTTTAGTTGCTTTACAAATTAAGAGTTTTGCACATAAAACACTTGGTCTATGATGTTTTTTTTCTAGAAATTAAACTTCCCAACAATATAACAGTGTACATGCAACTGGTATTGGTATATTAAACAAAGAACTGTTTTGACACTTTATCTTACTTTTTGTTTCCAGTTTCTGAAACATGAAAGTACTTTTTGCTGATAGAACTTGCTAGTGGCGTTGATGTCACTTCTTGTTGACATTCAAAATACTTTCAAACAAAACTGCAGACATTACATAGTCCAGACCATAACCTCTCCTAAAACCTGGTCATTTTTACACAGTTTTTATTGGTAGAGATTAACAAGATACAACTGTTTAAAAGTGCAGCTTTAGGATTTTGTCACCTTCTAAAAAGTAAGCTGTTTCCAGTCTTTCTGCTAAGCTAATCTAACCGGCCCTTAACTGAAGCTTCATATTCAATCAACCAACAAATCACTCAATCAATCAATCAATCAATCAATCATTCACTCAATTAATTAATCAATCATCATTTCGCATAAGGTACAATTCCAGTGAAATGTAATCTCGCCAGTTCCCTCAAATTGTGCATTAAAAAGAGTTTAAATTAGAGCCGGACAATATATCAATATTATATCAATACTATGATATGAGACTAGATATCTTCTTAGATTTTATACATTGTAGTATCGTAATATGTGTTGTCTTTTTCTGGTTTTAAAGGCTGCATTCCAGTAAAGTGATGTAATTTTATTACCAGACTGTTGTAACTGTTCTATTATTTGCCTTTACCCACTTAGTCATTATATCCACATTACTGATGATTATTTATCAAAGATCTGATTGTGTAAATATTTTGTTAAAATCACCAATAGTCAACACTACAATACCGTTGTGGTATCTAGCTATCGACGTATTTTGTCAAAAATATTGTGATATTTGATTTTCTCCATATTGCCTTGCCCTAATTTAAGTAGAATATCAATAATATATGTGCATGATCATGCACATGATCATCATGCCACCAGACTATACAACTCCTCATTTGGGGGGGGAGGAAATAAGGCAGACATATATACACACACACCTAGACTTACAATGATACCTGGTCACTTTATCACTTTAACACTGGACTCAACACTGACCTTTTGATATTCATTTATGGTCTTTTTATCTTTATTTGACAAATGTTCTTATTGTTCTAATTATTACAGTTGTTATTACTGTTATTACTATTATTGTATTTATACTGTCTTCTTTTTCTTGCAAAAACTGCTGTTGGAATTTTCAATTTCCTCGCGGGAGTCACCCCAAAAGGATTAATAAAGAGAAGTCGAAGTCTAAGTCTAATGTTAGTGAAGTGAAGTTCCACTTTATTATGCTATTGTTATACAATATGTGCAAGGGGTCCCTGCTCCATCTCTCTGTCAGTTAAGGGGTCCTTGGCTTAAAAACCGTGGGACATCCGGCCCTGTAGGGTTACATTGCAGCACGGTTACAGCCGATGAAAGATTTTTGTTCACATTAGTCACTTACACACAAATGAATGTAAAAATATGGTACAGGTTGAAAAACACAAAAATACCCCTTTAACTTAGTCCACTCAACTGCAACAACAGCTCTGTCTGAACAGACAGATGCTATCATTACGTCCAATCAGTGTACATGGTGTATTCCATAAGTTCCCTCTACTGAGGTGGGCTCACATCGAAGGTGGCCGTGGAGAGAGGCCTGCTACAGAAGCTTTAAATAGACCAGCAGGTAATGGGCTTTAGAAGGCTTTAATTGTAGCAATCCTAATGTAGCGGGTGCAGCCACCTTTTAAAGCTTGGCATGGACCGGACAGATTACCATCAGGGAGCTACAGTGCCACCTGGCAAACACGAGCCTTTCTGTGATCGGTCTAATTTACGGCCACCGGTGATCCAGAAGCAGGCTCGCAAGCTCTTATCTCAGCATTTGTTTTTAGTTTTCTACTGACAAATAACTGATAAGAATTTAACCTTTCTTCTTGGCAACGAAAAAGAAAATGGGCCTGGCCATTTTTGCAGGGGTTATATAACCACTTCCAGACGGATTCTATTTAACGTCACCTTGATGGCTCGCTCTCAAAGAGAATTGCCAAAGAATGATTTTATGCTGCTTCTAGTCTATCTAGCTGATTTCAAAAGTTGAATGCTTTTTTTTTCATACAGAAAGAATGTGCTAAACTTGGCTCGGCTATAATAACTGCACAATTGTGGGCCTTGTGGATCAAAATTGTCCATTTCCCATCAGAATCCATCTGCAGACCTATAATTAGGATTATTTTAAGAACGCCAAAGTATCCAGTGGTCACTGCATCCTCTGAATCTATCTCACAGAGCCACAGGAGCTGCCCCAAACCCAAACAATTGCACCACAGTGTAACACAAACACAAAACTGATTCTGTGTTACATTCCTCAATACATCATCACCGTCTCCAATGAAATTGTGACTCAACAGCAGGGAACCATTGTCAACATTTGGCGGTATTGTTGGACTGTGACTATGGACATGGGCTCCTTGTTTTCCGCTCGAAACACTGCTGTCTGTAACAAAATGTCTGGGTACCAAAGTCATTTGAAAACAAAATCTGTTGTTCACCCATCACACGCCACAAGATGATTACATTTCAAATACACTCAGAAGGAGTGAGCTCACTATGTCATATCCCAACACTGGTTACCTAATCAACTCAGATCCTTTCATTTTCCTTGGCTGTGATCCCACAGCAACTGGTTAGCAACTAGCTGAAACAGCAGAGAGAAATTAGGGGGGAAAGTAGTCCATATCCGCCGGATGTCTCTAATTTTCGGCAGGATGTCCCTCACCTTCCTCTTTCATTGTGTTGGCGTTCTAAATGCTGGTGGACATATGAGGACTATGGTTACCTGCTCCTCAGATCTCTGCAGGGTAAATCCAGACAGCTAGCTAGACTATCTGTCCAATCTGAGTTTTCTGTTGCACGACTAAAACAACTTTTGAACGTGCACGTTCCACCAAAACAAGTTGCTTTCCGAGCCCAAGACGATTGTGATTGGTTTAAAGAGATGCCAATAAATCAGAGCACGTTTCCCTCCCATCCATGAATGCACAATGTTTTGGAGGAAGGTGAGGAAGGCAATGCGAGACTAGGGGGAAAGCAATGATATCCAAGGCCTAAACAGACACATGCAGTCCCATATTCACGCACACAGAAATACTGAATCTTCTCAAAGAGGATTTCAAGGCCTCTTCCCCTACATAACACAACCGTGATCAAACCAGCTCCACACCAACTGAGCAAATCCCTAAACAGCTGGGGTTTGAAGGCGTAAAGTGCCTACCGTAACAGAGGACAGATGTGGAGAGGGCCAGACTGTATGAGGTCTGCGCCTCCCTAGTGATATTACACCACCCACAGGCATCTGCTCAGGAGATCTGAAGGCCCAACCAGGGATTTTTTTGTGTTTCGGTCCAGCCGTGGATTGTGGTTATTGTTGTAAGGTAAGAGATCTGTGGGGAAGAGGGCATGCAGGCCACTCACAACACATGAGGATCATGTAAAGCCGCCTCACCTTCGAACCCGTGGTGTGAACAGCTGTCTCATGTTGATGCAGAGATGAACTTTGATCCACCTTGATCTGGATTCATGCACACAACTCGCTTGTCGCTTATGGAAATTGCATGATGTTCATCTATCTGCGTTTATGATCTACCTGTTTGGATGTAATATTCTCCCACTATGGCCAAGGGGCACAAAGTGAGTTGTGGGTCCTTATACAATTCAGTGTTATTTAACACAAAAAGTAAAAGTATGATCTTGTTGCCCTTCGAGGATTTTTTGTGAGGACTCTTGTTGTGTCTATTGTGATATTTTTCCTCTATTTATCTTTTAATGGATAAGGTACCAGCGGGTTTTGGAAATAAGCCTACATGTTATAAATCATGGTTACTATAGGAGGGTTGAATTGAATTTCAAACTAGATCTATAGTAATGGATATGTGAATGAGTGATATCTATTTATACCTGATTTCATGTGGAAGTTGATTGTTGATTGGTGCACAACAAACAGTCACCTCATACAAAAGATGGCTATTCTGACTGAAACACCAATTGCCTGAAGATAGTCTAGTCTATTTATATATTTATTGCGAGTTAGATAGTGTGCAGCTTTGCAACTTTTGTCCCACCTGTCCCCCTTGGACGCACCTGTCTCGCGTTGTAGATGTGCAAATAACTGTGTCGACTACTGCGATAAAGATATTACTTGCTATAAATAAACAGCTGAAGTGTACAAAGTTTTGCACTTCTGCAGCTTTCAGCATTCTGCTTAAATACACAACAAACTTTTGGTTGAATTTAAAAAAAAGAAAAGAAATCATTATCCACATTCTTTTTTGAACAAATTTAACATTGATTTGAATGTAAAAGGCACCACAAAAAAAAGAAATTACATTATACAGAAATCGGCCAGCCAGCCATCAGAGCAGTCTTACAGTCATAGAGATATGGGTGAAATGTCACGGTGAGAAAGAGTGATAAGAAATATTTTCTATCTGAAGAAAAACTGAATGTACAGTACTGTAGATGCATTTCTGCTTCTGTGGTTGGAGAAAGTGGTATGTCAAGAATGCAAGGTACTGGATATAACTAAAAGCAGTATATAACATTAGTTTTTTTGTCTTAAGAAATTCCATCAATTAGCTTTCTGTTAATGGATGGACCACGGCTTGGAAAAAGGAGGGACTGCAGTGCACTGAGGAAGCAGTTTGCATCAATACAATCCTTGTAGTTGCTTGTTTCAGTGGATCCCAGATATTTAGTCGAGGACTGCAAAAAAGTGAGCCATCTGGCTGTGGACCTCATCAGCCTCTCATTTCTGCTTTACCCAGATTCCATTTAATCTGCTTAAGCTGCTTGTTTTAGAAGTGGGGAAATAATTGGGAGGAGAATAACCAATTAAGTAATGATACACCCATTCTCTCCTCGCATTATGGTACATAAAATTAATCCACTCCCCATTCTGCTGTTGCCAGCCTAAGAGTAGCATGCAAGGTCACTAGACCTAGGCCTTTCCTGAGGCATGGGCGTAAATTTCATCAAACAGATGGGGGGGGGGGGACACAATAAACATAACATTTCTTAAGAGCAATTATTGAAAGGGACAGTAATTCAGCCACAATTATACTTGTAGAGGATATGTGTAGTTGTAGAACTCCAGTAAGTAGGCTGGTAAAGCTATTTTATTCACTTAAAACACCAGATGAAGTGATTCTTTTCTCTAATACAGGTGATGCTGAACTGAGAAATGAGCCTTCTAGAAAGCTAGCTAGCTAGCTAACTAGCCAGCCAGCCAGCCAGCAACTAAATTAAGCACAGCGCTCTTGCCAGATGAGTGACAACTTTGTTAAGTTTGTTTTTGATAACTAGTGACAGCGGGGTGGGTGGTATAGCAAACTAACATTAGCTAATTAACTATCCATTAAGCTATCAGACAAGCTAAGTAACTTTATGACGGCTAACACAGTGGACTTTTGCCATGACTCATTTATTAATGACTCAGCATCATCTGTATTAGATTCAAACATCCCGTTGTCTGATGTTTGCCAGCCTACTTACTGACACAATTCATTCCATCCCGCGAAATTACGAATCCCACTATGACCACGCCAGGACCCGTTGGCGTTTGGTTGGGGTTACGCTTTTGACCTTGAGTGGTTAAGGTTAGGACAGCCGATTGGTCAGGGGACAGGATCTGAACAAATCAGGTCAGTTCACCTTGAGTAAGCGTGGATGCATGGCCAGTAGTAGCTATTGAATAGTGGGTCTTGGCGTGACCATAGTAAGAAAAAAACATTGCTTCCTTCCCACAAGCCCCACCAGACTTCTGATACCTGTAACGTAAAGGGAGAAAAACAATCAGTGGACTAAACCACTGCGAGGCATAGGAGGGGGGGAGTCATGTATCTAAACTTAAAGCACATTTTGTTGCCCCATGTGCATGTTTATTGTTTAACTACTTACACAATTATTTGAAGTGAATATTATTTACAACTACACAGTATGGCTTAAATACATTTTTAAGGGAGGACAACCCTCAGACGGGGTGGGTCCTGACCCCCTCCCCCTCCCCAACACATTTGATCAAACTTTTAAAAAAAAGCACAGGGCACTAGCATAGTGCGCTCTGCGACTTCTCCCCTTGTTTAAATGCAGAAGAATGTCTTTTATGTTCTGAATTATATAAGATATAGATGCTCCGTGAAGGCAGGACATGAGATGCCCGTGGGTGAGATATTTGACCTCTGTTTGGTATATGAGTCATACAGATAAGTGCTTTCATGCGGACATCATGGCTAATTTGATATGTCCGCATCAGGGCTGCTCATGCCAGAGATGACATCAGTACACTTTGCAGAGGGCCAAAGCATGAGAAACTCAGTGTGACTGATGGCTGTCGTCCTCTGTGCTTTTACAGATGAAATATCGCAGGGGTAATAGCAGAGTCATGGTGATCCAATGCACATTACTGTCTGCAGCAAGGATACTGAATCCCACTGCACAGTCCTTCATAAATCAATACGCTTAATTAATTTTGCCACACATAGCATTTGGATGATAAATCTACTCGGGAGTATGTGCACTAACATGGATCGCTCTTTCGGAAAAATGTTTGCCAGACTTGGTAGACAACTAAGTGAATCAATCTGTTTGTTTTGCCATCCCAGTGTGTTGTTTGCACTCCTCCTTGCTCCCTCTAAGTATCACTGGGCTGTCATATGGCAAAACACACAATCCCAGTAACAGTAACACACACACACACATACACACACATACACACACACACACACACACACGTCTCTCATGGGATCTGACTAGAGTGCAGCAGACATACAGCCTAGTGAGCCAGACATGGAAAAGAGAGGGAAGGAGAATGGAAGAGTGCCAGAGGGAAAATACAGGCTTATCGTGAAGACAGCCCAGTGTTTCCAATCTGCAAAAAGTTTTATAAGTTAGCAGTAATGTGTAATTACACCACAGCTAGCCTAATTACCAGCCTGACAATGCAGAGTGCATTACTTCAGGGCCAAGTGGTGGATGATGTCGAGGTGGCAGAATGAGAGCTAAAGAGGTTTTAAAGGTCTTGTTCACCCACATTACAAAAAAAAACACTTTTTCTCACTTAAAGCTAGTGGTGTCTGGCCACACACACAACTTTTGTTTAGTTAGTTTCTATTTTATTATTGTATTCATCTAAAGAGTTTTCCAGGATAATCGTTTTCGTTGGAACCATTGCACACTATATACATGTAAACATGGGTTGTGTGTTCTGGAGTGACTGACGCATTGCTGTAAAACCTTTGAAATGTAATTCTTTTATGATTCCAGCCCTTCAAACCAAACTCCATTCATCTTTTTTAATGATTTAGACAGTCGATGTCCTAAAATCACCCAGGCTAGCAGCTGTCCCACTAGCAAACACAATCTCTCAAAACACTTTTCATTCATCTGTCTTTCTGGAAAACTGTCCATATTCTAAGATAGGTTAGAAACTAACATAGCAGTTGCTCCAAGAAAATTCCAACCCTTCATGGTTTTGGCAAAAAACTGTTAATGCGTCAGCAGTATGTCATCATAACTGTTGGTTTCTCCCTTATTTTTTCCTCAAGATAGATAGATAGATAGATAGACAGCTAGATAGATTGATAGAATAGAAGAAATATATAGAAACTTATTTTGATCTATGTATCATATATCTATCATCTAACATTTAAACGGTTTAGGCCTCTCGGTTCTGCTGTCGTCGCAGGCATGTCTGAATTCGCCTTTTCTGTAGAGCTGGTGAAATTGAATCCCCCCTAATTCTCAAAGGCTCGTAAATGCATGACATGTGAGAGAGAACAACAATAACACTTGTTTTTTTAAAGTAAACATCCTCAGGCTGTGTGACTGTTATTGGTTATTGGTACTGAGCGAGGTTATGTTGGATTTTTGTCATTTGCATTAAATGTCACTAGGATTTTGACTTAGTCAGACTCTCTGTTGGGGTAAAGGTGGTCTTTCAGTGCCACAAGGTCTGGCCAGTCCACACAGCATTCTGGGACGGGAGAAAAACATGCTCTGGTTTATTGGCATTTCTTTAAACCAATCACAATTTGAAGACTAAGGTGGTTGCCTCCTGGGCGCCTCCCTAGGGAGGTGTTCCAGGCACGCCCAGCTGGGAGGAGGCCTCGGGTAAGACCCAGGACTAGGTGGAGAGATTATATCTCCAACCTGGCCTGGGAACGCCTCGGGATCCCCCAGTCGGAGCTGGTTAATGTGGGTCTGGAAAGGGAAGTTTTGGGTCCCCTGCTGGAGCTGCTGCCACCTCGGATCAGCATACAAAGATGGATGGATGTCATACATAATGCACGCCAGCTTGGCTGCGGCTACTGTAAAAAGGCCTTTAGGAGTTGGATGAATTAAACATTTAGTGGCACTAATTTCTCCAGTCAAACCTCATATGTTGAAAGACAATGTAGAATTACATTTTTGTTTAAGTTTTTCTCGCTCATTTGTCTTATTATTTTCTCAGTTTTTTGTTTTACATGATATTGTGAAATGTTTAAATAATCAAGGTGGAGGCTTCAAATAAGCCCATTGATTTTTTTTTCTCTCCCTGCACTGCATTTCTTTGTTATCTTTGTCACTCTGTTATTTCTAAATTGTACAAATAAACCTAAACTGTGATAGAAATATGATTCAAATAAATTTTTTCATAGTGTCAAATCACAACAGACGTTATCTTAGGACACTTTACAGATAGAGTAGGTCCAGAACACATTCTGTAATTTACAAAGACCTAACAATACCCCCCAAAAGCAAGCATTTTGATGTGACATGTAAATATGACATTTATGTTTCTTGTTAATTTGAGGAACGTCAGAGTCATCCTCATCGCTCCCCACAGATCTGATGCTTTTGTCTCACATCCTTTATATACGTTAAGATTCATTGCTTGATTTATTTATTTGCTTTGTCTTTTAGACCATTGAGTACATGTTTGAGGGCTGGATTTGTAGTCATTTTATTTTTATTTTTTAAAAACCTGCACAAATGAACCTATTTGCAAGGCCAGGGGGCATAAAAAGTAAGCAAAATGGCAGCATTAATGTAGAGTCCAATAGTTTCTCTTATAACAGAATCATGGATGGAATCGTGAAAGTTGAGATTTTAAAAAGCTCTAAAACAGATTTCATAGGGCCTCACATTAGGTCAGTGGCTTAGGCCCAGTGCGGGTCAACTTAGGCCACCAGATGTGGAATACGCTAGGGGAAACACTGCTTATTATTTCAGTTATCCAACCCCTTCTAAAGCGTATGATGTGAGTGCCAGCAGGATGATGCTCGGACCAATATCAGGCAGCCATCTCTATCCATCAAGCCCCAGACCACACTACCCAGCTGGGGAGTGATGATAAGCATTGTGAGCCACTGACATGAGATGAGATCTCACATCTGGAGCCACAAACAGGGTCCAGCTTTCACTGGAGTCACTAGGCAGAGAAGGGGGACTGAAAATCCTCAGTTGAGTCAGCTGTAAAGCTCATACTCACTCTGAGAAAAACCTCTCAATCTAGTGGACTACACTGGGCTCCTTATTCATTGTTAGTGGGTGAGCAGAGCACTGGTTCAGTTAACAAGCGGCTGGAAGGGAACATTGAAACTGACCAAAACCACAGGATTGCACAATTTGTGTAAAGTCGTTCCTATCAAAACTAAAATGGAATTCCAAAACAGGAAAGGGTGATGATACCATGTTTATTTAACCAAAACCTGCAACTTTTTATCGTGCCGGTTAATTTCAGCAGATGGTATACGTATGTGCAAAACTTCCTACAGTGTGTCGTACTGTAGAGTCTCCATTATCACTTACACACACACTTCAGCATGCACTCATACACACGGAAGGACATCCATCCTTCCCAGAAGAGACATTAGCAGTATGATTCGCTCTGTGGGGGCCAACAGGCGTGAGAGATGGAGGAGCAACAGTGGTTGATGGAGTGCACACACACACACACACACACACACACACACACACACACACACACACACACACAGATGTTAGACATGGTTTAGGATTCCTTCAGCAGTTTCCCTCCTTCTCTCGACATGTTGCTCAAGGATAAGGAAGTCTCTTCCTCCACCCTGAGGACTCACAGCGGTCACTGTTTGCTTTCCACGAAACCATTCCAGTGACTAATTATAGCGTCAGCCTATCTGCACCCAATTCCTACACCCAGCTGTTCAGCATACTCCCTTGGCTTTGCCTACTATAGCAAAGAAAATGTAACTCTTCCAGGATGCAAGAAACTAGGCAAAACTCATATTTCTTACTTACTTCTAACTTTATTTTATGGATGGGTTATGCAGGAGCGGAGTTGGAGCCGATGGCATGAGAAGCACTTTTGATAAAGTTGCATAAGTCCCATTGCACTTAAAAAGGCTTACCTGAATGATCTGCTCTGAGGAATATTATTTTGAGTGCCTGGTATGATTTAGAAATTTAAGAGAAACGAACCAAAAGATAGAGAAATAGAAGAGAAGACAAATAAATAAGCAGAGAAAACTGCTGGGAGGTAGAGCATGGATAAGTGGGAGAGGTGTGTTCTGACTGTATCAAAACAAAACCACTGGCCTTTTTGTAAGCTCAATTGAACATTAAATCACTTTGGGCGAGGGAAATATGACACAGTGTTATTTTAGCAGAGCTCATAAGCAAGTGCTCTGGAGAGGTGAAGACTGAGCGTAGAAGTTGAGCCAAGCGGACTAAAAGCGTTTGTTGTTTTTTAGCATGTTGATCCTGAGTGGAATCTAAGCTCTCTGTGCTGTTCCGTGCAACGCTGGAGGTCTGCGGCGAGGAGTCGCTCAAGGATGAAGTCAAAGGCCCAATCCGCAACTCTCAAAAGGCCCGCGCGTGCTTCATTATTTTTGTTGCGGCGCTGCACGGTGTAGGACAGAGCTGGAAGGGTGTCATCTGTCTCAAATTTTTGAAGAAATGCATCTGGATGAATGCTCCTCTCCAGCTGTTTGTGTAGGTGTAAATAAGGTAACGGGGGACAGCACACAGCCCGGGGACTAAACCTGGATGCTCCATTGTGATGTGCCGACCCACCCGATTTGGTCTGCTACCAATCAACAATGTGTAGACCTCCTACAGCTGCATACGCACACATCCCTCAACACGTTTTAGACTTTATTAACATTATCAGCAATTACGCAGTTCACTGTGAGTCCATGGAAACAGACTGGAAGCAGTACACAGGGTCAAACACAGTGCATCACCACTGAATCATTCTTCCAGAGTTTACTCTGAGCCATAAGACCAAGGCTGCGGAATACAGATGTAGCGCTAGTGAATTACTGCTGCCTGAACTGCTCCCACCTCAAGCTGAACTGTACAGCTTTACAATATACTGTACAAGCACTTGACTCGCCTGCTGTAGTCATTCTAATCACCATGATTTTTTTAACAGAACCTGTAATGTGCGAGGTCAATAATTTAGCACATTGATGCAATAATTAGCACACAACGTCCAAGTCAACACCCTTCACATGACCACTATTAATATAAATGGAGCTTAAAGCATTAAAAGGGATGCAGTGCTTTCATTAGTATGGAAATGTATTCATCTAGGTGCTCCAGTATCTAATCAGTGCATGGGCTCTGTATGTGGAACATGTACTGCGGGAATCACATTCCTAACATGTATTGTTCTTCAACAAGCACACACACACACACACCGGGATTACACACTGTACCACTGTGGAGAGACAGAACAAAAGAAGAGGCTGGGATGATTGCAACAGGACAAATGCACAACTTCATTGACTTCCAGTGCAGTACAGTCCCTGTGTATCAGCTGTATCTACATCCTGTTGTCTATGACTATAACCAGTGGTGGAATGTTAACGAAATACATTTTCTCAAATGCTGTACTATAGTACTAATTTGAAGTACTTTACTTGAGTCTTTTCTTTTCATGACACTTTCTACTTCTACTCTGCTACATTTCAGAGAGAAATAATGTACTTTTTACTCTACTATTCATCTGACAGCTTTAGTCACTTTACACATTAAGATGTTTGCACATAAAACACATGTAGTTATAAAATAGAAGGTTTTATTATAAATTAAACTACAAAACAATGAATGTCTAGCTGAGATAGTGTGCCAATAAGACACTTAGTTGATTGACACAACCCCAACCGGCCTCGTCAAACACCTCCTACCAAGAGCCTGGGTCTGTCCCAGGTTTCTTCCTAAAAGGGACTTTTTCCTCACCACTGTCACACTAAATCCTCGCTCTTGGTGGAATTATTAGAATTGTTATGTCCTTGTAAATTATAGAGTGTGGTCTAGACCTACTCTATCTGTAAAGTGTCTCGAGACAACTCTAGCTATAAATTGATACTATAAATAAAATTGAATTTAATTTAATTGTTTTGATTGTTTCCAGTTTCTAAAAATGTGAGGGTTTGTCCGCATTTAGTACATTTACTTTTAAAATTTTAAATTCAGGACTTTTACTTGTCACAGAGTATTTGTACTGTATGTAGTTTTACTTGAGTAAAAGATCTGAATACTCCTCCACCACTGACTATAACTTCACAACAGGGCTGGCACTAGAATTACGGGGGCACTTTGGATTTGGTTTTGGGCCCCACCCTCATTGTAATCAATGGCAGAGCAAAGGGGTGGGTTCTTAGGCTACAGCCCCGTATGTTTTCTCAAAAGCCTCCCTGACAGGATCAGCAAATCAATGGAGCATAAGTTCTATTACTGTGGAAATAATGTAATTCATTCTCTAAAAATGCAAGTTTTTAGGATAAGTAATGCTGTTTATGCCAAATTCCTACCCTACCTATGTTATGTAACTTATAAATAGTAAAATAAGACACATTTTGGCCTATGTTTAGGTGGCAGAAGTGAAAAGATAACATTATTGTTTTCCAGCTGCATCATGAGTCAAAACCGATCAAGTGTTTTCTTTGGGTAGGGAGTGAGTCCTTACCACAAGTGAAGGAGTTTAAATACCTTGGGGTCTTGTTCGCGAGTGAGGGGACCATGGAGTGGGAAATTGGTCGGAGAATCGGAGCAGCAGGTTCGGTATTAAATTACGTTTATTGCACCGTTGTGACGAAAGGGGAGCTGAGCCAGAAGGCAGAACTCTTAATCTACCGGGCAATTTTCGTTCCGACCCTCACGTATGGTCATGAAGGCTGGGTCATGACCGAAAGAACAAGATCCAGGGTACAAGCGGCTGAAATGGACTTCCTCAGGACGGGGACCGGCTTCTCCCTTAGAGATAGGGTGAGAAGCTCAGTCATCCGAGAGGAGCTCGGAGTAGAGCCGCTGCTCCTTCTCGTCGAAAGGAACCGGTTTAGGTGGTTCGGGCATCTGGTAAGGATGCCTTCTGGGCGCCTCCCTAGGGAGGTGTTCCAGGCACGTCCAGCTGGGAGGAGGCCTCGGGGAAGACCCAGGACTAGGTGGAGCGATTATATCTCCAACCTGGCCTGGGAACTCCTCTGGGTCCCCCAGTCGCAGCTGGTTAATGTGGGTTGGGAAAGGGAAGTTAGGGGTCCCCTGCTGGATCAGCCGCCCCCGCGACCCAATACTGGATAGGCGGATGAAGATGGATGGATCAAGATTCAAACTAGCTCAACCAGATATCCTTTGGATGGGAGAAAAACATGCTCTGGTTTATAAATCACAATCGTGTTGGGTGGGGCTAAAAGGCGAATGGAGCAACGGTGCCTCTTACTTTGGTGGAACATGGGTACATTCAAAGGTTGTTTGAGTGGTGAAACAGAAAAATCAGATTGGACAGATAGTCTAGCTAGCTGCTGGATTTAACCTGCAGAGATCTGAGGAGCAGTTAACCATAGTCCTTCCCAGAAGTGGAAAGTCATGTTTATAGACAACGCACAATGTCACCGAACACAGCCCTGAAACTGGCTGGGAAGGAAGTAAGCACGACGACAGACCAAGACATGTGCTGCCCAGAGAGGTAAGCAAGACAGAGAGACTAGAGAGAGCTCTACTGCAAGCTAGGACATCAACTTAAAAGGGTCTGTACATGGCCACAGGGGCCCTAAGCAGCCGCTTAGTTTGCTTTTGTGTCAGGCTGGCTCTGCTTCACCACAAAATAATCCTTCCAACTTTTTAGGCGCAGTCTCTTCTGTCTAAAAAACATCTCCACCGTTTGACCCTCCCTGTCAAACAGGCATACATTCGTGTAGAAATACACTTTATTTCTACTGTTTACCTTAACACGTCCCTACCAACAGGTCGCTACGGTGTGTCAGAGTAACCGATTGGAAGTCTGTTGATTTAAAGTTATTTTAGACTCCAAGCCACACCAGCCCAGAGAGGACTCAAGAAGTATATACAAAAATAGTGATTTTATTATTTCCCGTTTATAATTACTTAAATATCCTCTTCTAAAAGAAGTGAGACAAAAATGATGTCCATAGTAAAACAATACCCAAGTCCAGTCCAGCATGTAGTCGGCTCCTTGTTTTCCTTGGCGCAGGCACAGGAAATCTGCTCCAGCAGGACTTATAGTAGCCTTATCCAGTCCAGAAAGCCAAATAGAATACAATAGAATAGAATGCCTTTATTGTCATTATACACAAGTGAAGTACTTATGCAACGAGATTGGAGCAACCCCTTTACAGTGTCCACACAAAATATAAAAATTTAAAGTATGGGTAGTGCAGAAAAAAAGAGAGGGGGGGACCTGGTACACATTCCTGAGAGCAACAATATACAAATATACATTTGCTTTTTATACTCATTATGCAACAAGTAGTTAAGTATTAACAACAAATAAATATTGCACTGTAATAAAATTAAATTGTTAAGTACTAAATATCCATCCATCTTCATCCGCTTATCCGGCATCGGGTCGCGTTCATGACCATAGGTCAGGGTAGGAACAAACACTGACCGGTAGATCGAGAGCTTTGTCTTCTGGCTCAAAAAAATCAATGGGCCGGCTGCTCTTAGCCCGGCAACTTTAAAATAGTCTCTGGCGTCTAGCGTGACAACTTGGGTCCCTGCTCATGTTGGTGTTGAGGGGAATGAGACAGCCCAGTTGACATAAAAGGATGGTGAAACACTGAAAGTTCCCTTTGGGAAAGGAGAGGCCAAATCATTAATTAGCAAAGCAGTGGGTGACGTACGGCAGAAGAAGTGGGACACAGACACTCAAGGTAGACACTATTACAGCATACAGAAATCAATTAAGGTGGAGGGTTTCAAAGGGAAATGTAGAAGAGATTACGTTTTTTTTTTTCAAGATTAAGGTTTGGTCATACATATTGGCTTGAAATCAATGTGTTGTTTAATGGTAAAATGTATGTCTGATAAATGGGAGGTTTGTAGTGTTCCTGAAAATGTCAAGCATGTCCTCCTGAAGTGTAGTAAATATGATTCAGAGAGGACATCTTACGTGTCAAGATATATGAAATGGGACGGGGATGGAATTTAGCTGCGACCCGCCACTAAACGCAGAAAAGAAAGAAAAGCGTGACATCTTTCCTTTCCTATACATCATGTGCGCTCATTAACAAATACTGCCGTCATCACTGCGCCACCGTTTTCCCCTGGATCTGGCACCACAACACAAAAAAAGGATAATTAAAAATGACTCCTCAAGCTCAAATGCTACAAACACACATCAGTGTGGAGGACAAGGACCACTTCCCTTTAGTCGGAGTTTGTAGACACTGTAGAGTCTGCTCCACCAGGGCACAGGAGATTCAGTCAACAGCAACCCAGAGGGAAGGGTAGATCGGCGATCTGGGACATCCATGTGTCCAAAGCGCTCCTCCCCCTCGCTATGGGATCTAGCATCCTTTTATAGGGAGCCCGATCAATTGGCAAATTTGATTGCTGATGTGAACTGGGGTTCTACAGGTGTGTCAATTAGTGTTGTTGCAGTTCGTGAATGAGGTAAATCGTACAAACAATTGTCCGACAAAAAATATCCACAGCTAAAATCCCAGCAATCAATATATAAGTTTTAAGGCATAAACCACTATATCAATCATTACAAATTCACAAAATAAGGAAAATGTTACCCATCAATCACACTGCTCCACTTGTTTTACATTATATGACACCAGTACACCATGACATCAAAGTTGAGTGTGCTAACACTACATACAGTTGGGTGTCTAGGTTACTCGAGATCAAGGCTGCCCAATTCTTGGCCCGCGGGCAAAGTTTGGCCCGTTCTCCCTTTGCTTTGGCCCCTCATGGCATTTTAAATGCTCATGCTTATAGTCCTCTTATTTTGTAAGTGATGTAAAATCCTAACTGTAATGACTACAAAACTTTGTTTTGTGCAGCTAATCAGTGCTTAATCTGAGTTTTACAGCAATGTAAAGCACAGTGCTGGTAAATCACTTCATTAAATTATGCACAAAAGTTTAATCTAAGAAAATTCCAAAGACGTCACTGGTTTTGAGTCCGCCAGTCAAGATGGAGTGATCAAGGCAGCGGCACACTGATAAAGGAACATTTAGTAAGTCAACCCTAAAAAAAACCCTAATGAGCCCTAATGTTGAAAGACTTTTGAAAAACAAGGACAGGGCTCACTACTTGCAGTAAGTTGCTCAGTGTCCAATGCAAATTTCTCCTTAGGGAGACCAATAAAAGTACTTTGACTTTAAATAACTTTAAACGTAGTGTAATATGGGCAAAACATGCAGATTAAAGAGCTGTGTTACGTTAATTTTCTATTAAATATAATACATTTTCTCATAAAATCAACATTTACTTTTTGGCCCGTGGCCTTTCATCCAGATACATTTTTGTCCCTTCTTATGAATGAATTTGGACACCTCTGCTCTAGATACAATGAGGCAGTGGTGGCTTAAAGGCTAGAGAAGAGAGGTTGTGACCTATAGGTTGTTGGCCCCAGACCAACAGGATAAAAATCTGGTTGGGGAAAGTGAAAGAGCAGCGCATGTCCCTCCTTCATGTAGTCAAGGCAACCTAAACCAAGATCAAGTCCTTACCAAGTGGAGACCAAGACTCTGAGGGGTAGAGACAGAGTCAAATATCTAAGCTTTGCAAATATCTAAATCAATCACAAATGTGACATGTGTGCAGGTAAAAAAAAATAAAAAAATAAATGGAGTACTGTGCAAGTTAAGAACTTGGTCACGTTGCAGAGCAGATCTGGGGCTGCCTGGCATGGCCTGTTTTGCTCTGAGGTTTGTATGCACACAACCTGTGATCTGAAGCCAGCAACCAACTGTCCAATCAGCCACCCACACCTCCCTCTTCCTCTGTAAACAGCAGTAATCTGCCATCCTGCTGCAGCTCAGGGACGGTGTTGGGAGTCAGGGACACAAGGCGGCCATGGAGCCTTGACACTGTAGCCAAAGGGAGATGGGATTATGAAGAATGTGGGAGAGCTCTTGACTGGTTCTCTTATTTGTTAGATAGGAGTTTTTCTGTGGCTGTTGGCCCTTATATGTCTGAGTTCACTGCTTTAACATATGGGGTGCCCCAGGGTTTGATTCTGGGACCAATTTTATTTGCCCTTTTTACGATTCCATTTGGACACAATATCAGTGATCATCTAATTGTTTTTAGAGAACGTATGTCTGCTATCAAAGACTGTATAGCCAGTAACTTCCTTTAGTTAAATGCCTACAAAACTGAGGTTTTGATTGTTGCTGTGGACATTTTGTTGGAAGTGGTAAGCATTATTGGTTCACTAAACTCCATTGTGTGTTCCAGCCTAAGAACTCTTGGTGTAACATTAGATCAGGCCATGAGCCTTGACAAACATTTAAAGTCAGTAAAAAGCACTTGATTTTTCCACTTTGGAAACATCTCTAAACTGAGGCGTGTTGTATCCTACACTGAGTTAGGAATTAATGTACATGCACTTGTTTTTTTATGTTGGGATTGCTGTAATTCTCTTTTTCCTTGCCTCACTAGATCATCTGTAAATTGTTTCAAATTGGTCCCGACAAGGTCAGGGAGGTTATTTCATATTACCCCTATCCTGGCTTCTTTGCACTGGCTACCAGTTAAATTCAGGATCCAGTTCAAAATTCTTGTAATTACCTACAGCACCATCAATAGTCAGGCACCAGCTTGCATAAGTGATCTGCTGTACCCTTATACCGTCAGATCTTTGAGATCATTACATCAGGGCCTACTGGCTGTTTCCCGTACCAGTCTGAAAACAAAAGGTGATAGGGCTTTTCAAACAATTGCTCCTAGACTGTGGCCCACCTTACCACATATTTTAAAAATGTCTGCATCTGTTAAAATCTTTTTTTAAAAAACAGCTCAAGACTCATCTTTTTAATCTTGATTCTAGTGTGTAACTAAAATTGATTGTGGTGTATTGTGGTTGTTATGACTATTGATCTGTCTTAATGCATGCATTTTTTTGGCATGTCAAGTACTTGCAACTACAAATAAACTTTAACTTACTTACTTACTTAATACTTAATAATGAAAACTGCTTCACGATCTGCTGGCACTTATTTCATTATGATGATTCTAATTTCTTTTCCCCAGCCTTTTCTTGGTATTTATCTTGTTATTCACGTTTTAAAACTGGTGTTTAAAGGGGAATTTGAAATTGGTCCAGTATTAAGCGAGGAATAAAAAATATCCCTACAGAGAAAGGCTTTTTAAAACCCTCTTTAAGACTTTTCTCTTTAATCAGTTACAGCTCTGAGGTTGCTAGTGCTAAACCTACCAGACTCAACAATAATAATAACAACAATAATTTTAGCGTGTATAGAGCCAGCATATTTTCACATGTAAGTCTGTAAACTATGTGCTTATTTCAACCAAATTAGATGTGATGGTTGGAAAAGGGGAAAGACAACCCAAAACAGCTTTTTTGTGTGTGTCTGTCGACTTTGAATGTAGTGTATTTTACGATGCTAAAACAACAGTTTATTTAAATGGAGTCTGGTAGGTTTAGCAAATGCAATTTCACTGATGTTGTTATGTTTAAAAAAGAAAGAAAAAAGGATCTTCTAAGAAATCCTTTCCATACCATTGTTAGACACTTAGAATCTGATCATGTCAAAACAAGCAATTCCGACTGCAGTGGTCTTGCTTAATACCGGACCAATGTCAACGATTGTGGTTCCCATCAGTCACTTAGACACAAAAACATAGGAATATAGGATCCACGTTAAAAAAAACAGAAGTTACACTTTAATTTCACATAGTGTCATCCCACAACAGATTGCCATGTGTCCGTGCCTGCTTAACAGTAGGCCCCAGTGCCACCATCTTTCACAGAAGAAGAGACCTCAAGACACATCAGGCTGCTTCCCCACATGCAACACGTTACAGCATTCCACTTTTTCTTGCCCCTTTTGCTATCCAAGAAAGCACTAACTAGACTGGGCCATAAAATTTGAGGCGGGGAGGACCACCAACGCAGCAAGGCCCTTTGGAGACTCGTTTAGTGGTCGTTTTCTACAGCCTCCCCACCCTCCCCCAGTTAGTGGGTCCTACAGGGTTTCACTGTCCGGCTGCATCAACTTTGCTGATGTCTGTGGAAATGAGACAAGGTAAAAGCCAACTATGAAAATATTGATCCAAGTGCTTTGTTTTAAAGGTCGACAGTGAGAAAAGATCTTGTGACAACGCTGCTTCCTGGAGAATGATTTTGCTGTGTTTAAGTGGGGCAGTGATGAATGCTTGGACACCTGCAGGGTTAAGTGGATTAAAAGAAAAAAGCCCACCGTTAAACACTTTGGTGCTGTTACAAACAGCTGTTGGTGATGTAACATTCATGTTTGGGCCCATTCTTTTTCGTGGTTTTATTCTCATTAGCCAAATATTGATTAATCAAAGATGAAGACCCTTTAGTCACCATTTAATAACAATCAGTTAAGTAATCGTGAAGGGGGAAATCTCAAGCAGCTGTGGCCTCTGCGAACCAGACATGTTGCTTTGATCGCAGCTCTCACCTGGAAAAAGTATCTCGTTACACCGTCACACCCTAGGAGTTTGGGGGTGTTAGCATCCTGAGCAGTTTACATTTTATAAGTTAAAGCTACAATATCAATATTTTTCTAGCAACAATGGAAGACGTCTGTGTTATGTAAAATGATCACCCAACTGCAGTTCCTGACAGCTGTACTGAAAGTTTTAGCACCTTTTAGCTTGACGTCAAGTGACTAGCTGGGGAATATGTTGGAGAATTTAGCAACTAAAGAGACAGATATTTCCCTTATATCAGGAGTTGTTGGAGACCTAGTCTCGCATCACAAGACCTTCCACCACAGAGCTGCAGAGGAGGATCTGGCTAGTCCACACAGCAATCCGGGATTGGGAGAAAAACATGCTCCGGTTTATTGGCATTTCTTTAAACCAATCACAATCATCATGGGCCGCACTAAGCACCAGACAGAGCCGTGGTGCCGCTGCAAAATAGCCTCTGGAAGGAACTTGTATTAGTCATGAACTCAGATTGGACAGACAGTCTAGCTAGCTGTCTGGATTTACAAAGCAGAGATCTGAGGAGCAGTTACCATAGTCCTCATAAATCCACCAGATTTTAAAATTCTTACACAAAGAAAGAGGAAGGTAACGGACATCTGGCGGAATTTCCAGCGGCAACAGGGCAATCCAAAAATTGAAATGTTCTGGATATAGACCAGTAGAGACAATAAGAGAGTGATTAGAGGACAATTCCAAATGAATGCTAAGGTTTCTCTGGTCTGCTTGATGTGTCAATAGACAACACCTTTATGATAATATGTCAGTGTTGTTGGAGTCACAGTTGGTTCCACTGCCCCCAAGTGGCCAAGATATTAATAATTCAATTCAATTCAATTCAATTTTATCAATTCATAACAAGAGTTATCTCAAGACACTATGCAGATAGACCACACTCCAGAATTTATAAGGACCCAACAGTTCTAGTAGTCTCCTCCAGAGCAAGCAACAGTGCGACAGTGGCGAGGAAAAACTTCCTTTTAGGCAGAAACCTCGGTCAGACCCAGGCTCTTGGTAGGCGGTGTCTGACGGGCCGGTTGGGGTTGGAATAAAGAGTGGCAATAACAAAAATAGTCAAAAATTTGTAGTCTGTAGCAGTTCTTTGTAGTAGTTTGCGGCATAGCAGGACGCTGTGCGGCATTACAAGGCACAGCAGGACGTAGCAGGGCACTGCAGTGTAGCAGTAGAACATCGCATAACAGAACATGGAGCGTGGAGCGGGACCAAGGCGACAGATGCTACCCTGATTTTGGAGCCTCTCTGATCCAAGGGAACATTCTGGGGAAAAAAGAACATAAGGACTCCGGGGAATGACTCGCCAGAGCTAGGTTAGTAAAAAGTATTTCTGGGACATGGATGCACATAAATGAAAAGATGGAAAGATAGAGGAGAGAGGAGCTCAGTGTATCAAAATAAGTCCCCAGCTGTCTAAAACTATTATTACAGCAAAAACCAAGAGAGACAAGGTAAAGAGAGCTCCAGCCCGGTCGGGCTAGAACTCTCCCCAACCGGATCGGGCTGTATGCCAAGTCTCCCTTTAGTTTCATTATATTCTTGATTACATGATAGATAAATCTGACAACTATGAAGAGAAGCAGGTAATAAATGTAAAATAATGCAGCTTAAAGATACAGTTAATTGGCTGAAATTGTTAAGGCAGAAACCAATATTAGATTATATTAAGATAACTCCAATAGTACACTCTTCTTAATCAACTTTTTTCACTTCAAACATTTAAAAATACATGCTTTTAACCCTTGTGTTGTCTTCCCGCAGACCTGAAAATGTTTATTTTTCTGAGTCAACATTTAAAATGAAAAACCTTTTATTGAGGTTTTGGTCATCTTTTTTGACCCTTTTGTGGCTTTCCGCCAATGATTTTGTCACTTTTTCACGTTTGTCAACTTTTTCTGAGCCTTTTGAAATTTTGTCCCTTTTTTACATTTTTGTTGCTTTTTTTGACATCCTTTCACATCTCTGTCATTTATCTAACATTTGTTCACATTTTTGTCACTTTTATTTTTTTTTACACTTTTTTTAAAGTTCTTTTACCATTTGTTTTTTCTCCAAATGCTATGAAATTGATAACAACAAAAAAAAATTCAATGAAAGTAGTGAACTGATTATTTATTTAACTTGTGAGGAGCGTTGTTGAGAACCATCCATGTGTGGAAAATTTGTTTGAAAGAAACCCAAATTTTCTGATATAGAAACTTTTTGGTAAGGGGTAAAATTTGACCTGAAGACTGGAGGGTTAAAGAGGAATTAAATGATTTTCTCATCAGGAGTTTAATCCTGGCAAATGAGAAAATGCTCTTAGAGCAGTGAGATGAGCAGGGAAATTGTGCACTGCTGCTTTAAAATTAAAAGTGAAAAAACATGGTTGGAACAGTTCAGTTAATTGTATATGGAAAATAACCAACAGAGGACTGTTTAGTGGTCTGCAGGAGATGGTGGTGAGGTTTGGGGGATTGTTGCTTGCAGTTGGGTCATCAGGATTCTGGCCATCCTGGCGACTTTTGAATTTAGAAGTATTAAATAAAAAAAATATAAATGTATGTTTAGTGCATCAAATGGAATGAAAAATTGATGATAGTCCGTTTTAAGGCAGAAATTCACTTCATGTATTTCAATATATTAAACAAGATGAATTACTTTTTGCATTGAGTCCTCTCTCCCTCTCCCGTCTTTACCTCACAGTGCGGAATCAGTGTTGACGTCCAGACGTCAATGCCACTTGGCAAACTGTGATTTCTGCAGCGTCATTTGCTTCACTCTGGACAGCGTCTCTGGTGGGAGACACACCCACCCCCCGTCTCTGTGGGAACCCAGCCAGTGTCCATACACATTCCAAGAGATAACAGCATGGGAACACTGATAGCATGTCTTTGTGATAGCACTCCAAAACAAACTTGATAGCACACTATAAATACAAAACTTCAAGACGGCTTGATTCCATCAATAAGCAGTTTTTGCCCTGGAGCGCTACACTGACATCAACACTGAAGAAGTACAGCAACAAAAGGCATCCATCATAATTATAGCATGAGCTTTTTAGTTTACACCCGCATGCTGATTGTTTTTAGAGCAAAGACATTCCATTTGTCATGTCAGTTTAATAGGCTACCATGTAGGTCGGAGGAGGGAGCGTGTTGCTTTGGGGTTATCAGCTTTCTTGGAATATACCACCACACATTATTTGCATACAGACTGACTTCAGGAGTTCAAGCTAAGTGCCAAGTCCAACCATACGCTACAGTCAGCGCCCATGGGATGAAAAAAATATTTTCGTAAACAACGCACCGGTCCCTAACAGGTCCTCACAGTGCTAAATATTTTGGGGGAGGGGAGTAGATCTTCTGTGATCCACAGCGACGTGAAGTTATGAAATGAAGGGAATGTGTTGTCCCACAGGTGGAGAGGAAATTATACAAATAAATTGCTCTGGGACAAAGAGTGGAGTCATGTCTCGCTGTCAGAGTAAACTGTAAAATGCAATGATTGGTCTAGCCCGACGGCGAGCCCACAGCACCCTGATTGTCTGTCTACCAGGCAGCCAGGGAGTCTATCATGTTAATGTGGCTCTGTTGTGTCTCTGTGGGGGTTGGATGCAAGTCATATATTAGCAAAGGTAGTGGTCAGGGGTTAATCTTGGAGGGCTGGGCGGTCACTTTCATGGGTCAGGGCTCAGAGGCTCTCCAGGCCTCGGGGGTTGGTTGTTGTGGGGATGGACCGAGGGATCAGGGTCACTGGTTTGTGTGCTTGTGCAATAGCATCCACTAATCCGGGCATTATAAAAAACCCAACAAACAAATGGCTCCTCCGGAGGAAAATCAGCCTACATAGAATTTCCTGCATGGAATTCAAATACGATTTTGGGGGAGAATTCTTTCCTAGTAAAGATAAGAGAACAATAAACTGACTCTGGTGTTAGACCTCAACTGACAGGAGACAAAACTTTAAACTGAAACCTCTTATCACCAAGTGTCTGGAAGATTGCATGCGTCTATGTGCAGAGAGTGACATTGGAAAGGTATGATTAAGACGTGATTACATAGATATGGAACCCATCCTCACCCTCGCAAACATGCAAACACACACACACACACACACACACACACACACACACACACACAAACACACACAGACTGACTGCTCAGGCTCTACAGATTGCTCACACATGCTCCTGGCTCCTGGCTGCCTGCCACCCACCTCCCGCTCTAACTCTCTCCCCCCAGCACAGGAAGCCCAGCAGGCAGGCGAGCGGAGCAGTGCGCTGTCTGGTGAGAGCGCCATAGCACGGATCAGCAGGCCCAGTCTGGACTGAACCAGCGACGATCGCAGTTGGTAACTCTGGAGTCCAAAAACAGCAACGATGGCCCGCTCCACATCGCCCACAGCAGAGCACTTCTTCAACTTCGGTCCGGGTCATTCAAATGGGTCACGGGTGCCAGGTTCTGGATGGTTGCCACATGGCAAGATCAATGGTACGGTTCAGTGAGCCTGGGCGCCTAAAGACTAGATTTCTGATTTGGGGTATGTTAGTTTTAGAAGCGTACGGCGATATTTGAGTGTTTAAGTCCCTCTCTCCCCGAACCACATGCTTTCACTAAGTCCTGCCAGTTCTCCTTGGTCTGCTTAGCCCCTTGCATCTATCAGTTTGTCTTTTTACGTATGTCTAAATGAACATTTCATTTTTTTTTCTAATGGAATAAGATGGAGACAACAGACTCCAAGTCAAATTTACTTACTGTTTTTAGCCCATTGTTCCATTTTTATTAAACACAACACACTACGTTTTAAGGAGAATGAGTATAATGGTCAGCTAACCTATTTTGTAATGAAACATAAGAAATTGCCCCAGGTTCTACCGGCATATGGGATACCATTTTAAATGAGTCTGTCAGCTGTTTTTTTTTTTTTTTTTTTTATGAAAGTAGGCCAGAATTAGCTTTAGCTATATCTGCATAACGTATATGTGCAAAGCGCATTGTTTTAGGAGTAAAACATGCTCTGGTTTATTGGCATTTCTTTACTTGAAATTTAACATTCAAAGGTTGTTTTAGGAACAGAAAACTCAGATTGGACAGACAGTCCGCAAGCTGTCTGGATTTAAAGTGCTCATATTCTACTTTTCCCCTTTCCTTTGTTGTGTTATATATCCTGTATGTGCGTGTTATAGATTTACAAAGTAAAAAAGCCCAAAGTTCTTTCTGTGCTGCATTCCTGGATAGGCTCATAGCTTCTCTTTGTCAAAACATATCACGGTGTTGGCTACGGATGCAAAAAAACACAGAATTAGTTTTTGTGACGGACAAAATTTTAGGAGACAGTGTGTAAACATAATGGACACAACATGAGTTTTTTTTATTTTTTAACAACTGAAGATTTTGCACGCAAATTTCGGACCCTGTGTCCAAGGACCTTTACCCTGCAGAGATCAGAAAAGCAGTTTACCATAGTCCTCATAAATCCACCAAAGGTTAGAACGCCAACACAGAGAAAGAGGAAGGGGAGGGACATCCGGCCGAAAGGAGTGAAATCCGGCGAAATTTCCTGCAGAGAAAATCGCAAAAGTGGTTGTAGATATAGACTTGGCTTTTAATGGTTTACACAAACAATAAATTGCGCAAAGCAAACAGATCTGATAAATAAAACCAATAAAAACCCTGAAGAAGACTGTCTGTGCCGCTACGCGTGGGTTTCTTCTCCCTATGTCTTTTAGATTTTCTATTAGGAAATAGCCAGTAAAATAAAGGTTTTTTTAAAACAATTTTCAAGAAGAGTGCCTTGGATTTCCCTTTTTTTCTACACTTAATTGAATTCCTGACCCCAAAGAGCACCTTCAAACATGTGACTGAACTTCCTGAGCACCCTGGACTTTTCTATGTCTTTCCAATGAATCAAGCAGTCAAAAAACTGTTCCTCCGATGCTGTTCGGCTCATTGGAGTAGGAGCTGCAGCTGAGCTGCCGCTAACGTTTGCTCAGCTTGTTTTTCTGATACCTAAAGATCCAGAGACTAACGGCTAAAATCCTTCACCAGGCAGTCAAGGACAAAGCGTATTCTGAATGAAGAAACATGTGAGACCCCCCTCCTATGCCTCACAGTGGTTTGGTCCACTGCTTGGTTTTCTCCCTGTACATTAACGGTATTAAAAGTCCGATAGGAGTGGTGGGCAGGGGCGTAGCACAAAATTCTGGACCCTGTTGAAGGGTATTTTCTATGGGCCCCCCCTGCATCCACAGCTGTTCATTCTAACATATGTTTGGGCCCTCCTCACATGAGGGCCTGAGTACTCAGTCGCCTTTTTCCTTCCAGTCCGACGCCCCTGCTCGTGGGAGAAATGGAATTTTTTTCAGTAAGTATGCTGGCAAGGCCGTTTTATTCACTTAAACCATTGGATAAAGATATTCTTTTCTCTAATAATAATAATGCTGAGTCATGACAAAAAATAATGTATTTTTCCATGAGTCGGTTATAGTAACAGTAACGTCGCTAAGCTTGTTTGGTAAGATGATAGATAGTTAACTAGCTAGCTTGCTAATTCCACTCATCGTGTTTTCAAGCTACTGCTTATAGAAAATGAGCGGAAGAATGTCACTCGTCTGGAGTTCCACAGCTACGCATTTTCTATAGTGTACAATTATAATAACAAAATTGTTTTATATGTGTCCCCTGAACTAACTGCTCTTGAGAAATGTTATGTTCTGTTTGATGAAATGTACGCCCATGCTGCTGAGTGAAGCAAGTATACCAGCCACTTTCATGAACCTTGGCTGGAAGCACATCAACATTTGACATAAAAATAGCCAATACACCACAAAAATGATACAAAACTACTGCGGTCTATAAGCTATGTCCACCATCCTGAGTAAGCTTAAAAGGTCAAACACAAACTATTACAGATTTACAAATAGCAAGGCTTTTATTCTTTTGATCCAGTAAAGCTGATTCAAGGATTTCATGCTGACAGTAGTCCAAAGCATTTGGTTCACTAAAATGTATGTTTTTCTTACTTTAGATAATACGTTTCACTGTACACAACACACAGCCAATGACCCTTTAGTGATCGATGGAGGATTTTGGCGTCCTCGTTCTTACTGCTAAATTTAAGCCAAGCAGTCTGACCCCACCATCAAACCTCCTCCTCACGACTTCACAAGTGTGGAAACAGTGCAGGTTTCACACTCACTACCCATCCCACTAAGAGCATCCGTTCTTTCCTCTTAATGTCCTCCTCCTGGGATGTCCAGTGCGGTTATTGATATTGAGTGTTGAGAGGCAGATGGCAGTGTCACCTCTTTGTGTCTGAGTTCAGGGAGAGGACACAGACTCAATAGCCGGCCTGGACACCCCACTGCACAACGTCCCAACGACTAGACTAGACTAGACTAGACCAGATCGGATCCCTCGCACCCCAACCATGGACTATTTTCCCTTCAAATGCAGAACAACCAGGTTCCAACAGCTTCATCCCCCACGTCATTAGACTGCTCAACTCCCAATAATCCCCCATCTCACACTAGTGACTTTACATGGACACTGTGTACCCTATCTGCACTATTGTTCATTTCACTCTTCTCACTGCAATACATTCCGCTGCTACTGATATTTACGACTAGTCATAATCGTCTTATATAATTATAACTTTTCAATTTTATAATGCACATACTTTATAATGCACACTTATATTTTTACTATTTGTCTTTTTTACTTGTCCTCTGTTTCTGTTCTTTTTTCGGAGCTTTGCAACAAATTCTCGCTCAACTGTATATTGTGAATGTGCAGTCCAGTGAGTTGAACTGTATGGTGCATCTATTTATTAAGTCTAGTATGGATGTGTTATTATTTAATCTGCTATAGATAGATGATAAAGAAAGGAGTAGAAAGAAAAGCATCTGATTTTGTATTTACTAAAGGATTGAAATAGAGAAAGGGGGTAGACCTGATAAGTTTGTTTATGAACTTCTTTGCACTCCTATTTAAACGTGGGAATTTTTTGTTTGAATTACTTACAATCCTTCTGGAAGGTTGTGCTAAGAAGTATATGACCTTATTTATCTGTAACAAACATGGTTTGACAAAACTCCTACTCAAAAAGCAAAACTACAAAATTTCATTTCAGACTTTTATTTATTACTATTTTAAACTAATATAAATGTTCTGTATTTATAATAGTGCTTTTCTAGTCTTAACGACTACTCAAAGCGCTTTTACATCATACAGGAAACATTCACCATTCAAACACATTCACACACTGTGGTCGAGGCTGCCGTACAAGGTGCCACCTGCACATCAGATATACACTCACACACATTCACACTCCAAAGCGCAACTTGGGGTTCAATCCCCGATGCTGCACATTGAAACTGCCGCATTGCCCAAGGACACTTCAACATGGAACGGCAGGGCCAGGAATTGAACCCGCAATCTTCCAATTGGCAGACAACCAGTCAAAAGTTTGGGGTCACTTTCCATACCACTCCATTATAGACAGAATACCAGCTAATCTGAGTGGGTGGCTGATCTTTAATGCAATATCTACTTTGCCCATTATCAGCAACCATTCCTACAATGTTCCAAAGGCACATTCTGATTACTAATCTGACATCATTTAAAAAAAAACTACCTGAGAAAACATTGGAGAACCCTTTTGGTTAAAAAACATGCAACTGATCTCAGCTGGTATACTGTCTATAATCGAGTGCAATGGGAATTTCTAAGTGACCCCAAACTTTTGACCGGTAGTGTAAACTAATGTCAAGCACCAAAACAGTTTGTTTAACACATCATAAATTAAGGTTTGTTTTTGAAAGAAATTTAAAACATTTCAGCTTTGGTGTCTTTTTTTGTCTCTTTACACATTGCTCCAGAAAAGAATTAGGTGTCACTATACGGAAAGCTGAGTTTATTCATCAACATTTTTGTGAAACACACAGAGTTCATTCATCAACATTTTTGTGAAACACACAGGGATCAGTTTTATGATATGCAAATATCCTAAAAAAGGTACAACATAGTTATATTTGATTTCCTCCAAATCGACCGGCCCGATGTCAGGCTTTATACCCGCACTGTACATCTGGTAAACCAGACTAGTCCTACTGTCTTCTTTTTCCTTTCTTACAGTCATCTCAATCCCTATCTCCCAATCATACACGGCTTGTAGGGTTGTAACGATACACCACACCCAGGGCTCGATTCGTATCATGATTTTGCCACATGGCATTGATTTGTCATTGATTCCCACTAGCAACCAGCCCGGTCAGCACTTAACTCCGGTGCTAAGGACGTTAACGGCAGTTTACTGAACCATTGGGAAAGAAACCCAGGCACTCGAATCACAACAGTGGCCATTCATAACGTTACATCTCCATTAGCGTTAGCGTTGTTGCTCTGTTTGGTTGTAGGTCTATCCAATTGAGTGCAGAGGTATTTTTGGTTGAAACAATCCTCATAATCACAGCCCAATGGAGCCGTATCAGACTCATATCCTGAGTAGAATCTGAGAATGACGACGTCAGGCTGATCTTCAATAGCTAGATGGAAAAAAAAGACAGCTATTTCTTCCTTCCTTCCCTCTTTCTGCGGCCCACACCCATGTTTTCGTTTGCAGCCCAGGGTGCAGAGGAGGAGTTGGCCAGACAGGAGGGGTGGGTTTCATGTAACTGAAACTGGTGCAAAAGGCCTCAGTCCTCCTCTCTTCACTTCCTGATGATAGCTCATTGCAGTGCATTCATACGTTTACCCGACTACACATGACAGAGAAGAGGACTGAATGCCAAAATGCTGTTGCACCCTGTGGATCCCATTCCTATTTGTAATATATATCAGTCAAGATTGAATCCCATTTTGCAGATCCAATATATTTTAGAGCTTTTCTCAGATTATGACCTGGACAAACAGAAACTAGAGCAGGGCCTGAGCATAGCCTATATTTCATACGAAGCTGCTTAACTCTGAGTGAATTTTCTTTTTAGCTGTGCAGCTGGCATAGTGCCGTGTTCTAAAAGAGAGAGAAGAAGGAGCTGGTCATTAGATTCTAAATCAACTGATGCTCGAAAAGGAGGTTTATTCTCAGATTTTGGGGAAGAAAAAAGCACTGCGCGTCTCTGAACTCTTGTGTAAAGATCTTTTCTGAGCGTCAGTGTGGTTATTATTCAGGAGAATGTGAATTTCTTTCCCCCTCTTTCTTATAGCGCTGAGAAAAGGAGGCTTGAACGCATGCTCCCGGTTTCCAAAGTATCAAAGCGTTAGCATAATTGGTATTTCAAGTAGAAGGGACCCAACTGTTTCCCCCACTCCTCTTCACAGTTTCTCGTGGAAAACTTCAAAAGCCTTCAACCACTGGTCTTTTTATAACCCAGCTTTTTCTTCAGAAGAAAACCAAAAGCAAGGACGTGAGTACAAAAGCAGGACAGGCGGTCAAATGCAGAGCCATGGATCTAACATGTCTGACAGATCCATTGTGCATTCAGTGATTGGGTTACTTGTGGGTCGCAGATTTCCCTAAGGAGGACAAGTGGGACGGAAGATGAGTTGTTTTGTTGGACGAAGAAAATGTTGTCTTTTCCATTTTCTTTTATGTAACATGGCTGGGAAGCCAATTAAAAGGCATGACTCAGTTGCGATTTGACTCACCATGTGAGGCGTAATGGATAAACATTTCCTGAATGAGTGAAAGCAGGAAAGTGAGATAACGAGCACGGGACAGTCAGGTTAAGATAAATGTTCTTTCACTCATCCTCTCTCAATGCATCCTCAGTGCTTTTGGCCCCCTTTAGAGAGGCCTGCATTATTTATCCCTCTGTCACCTCTCACCTTCTCGTCGTTATCTCTCCATTCTGCCATTTTTCTCACTCCGGTAAACACTGAACACCTGAACAAATAGGGGCGAGCACCGCGTTTACTTTCATTCAAAGGCCACCATCACCCCGCTTTCTTAATCCGATAATACCACTCTTGATTTTGCTTAATTGCTTCCGGGCTCCCGTCAGAGGCAAGAGTGGAAAATTCCACAGCAGTAAGATAACTTCACTCCTGAGCTGCCCTATTCCAAATTAAAGACATGTGTGGAATTTCATGCCGGAGCTCTGACATGGGAGAGAAGATGATGGAGAAGAGGGCATAGTGTCAGAGGGAATAGAGGAGAGGAGAGGAGTGGAGAAACAGAGACAGACTACTACCACTTCTTCTCTCGCTACGGCAGTCCCCATCCGGCTCCTCTCTCACCTCGTCTCCCTGCCTCCCTCCGTGCCTCCCTCGCTCCCCAGGGCGAGGGCCCGGAGAAGAAAGGCATTATAGAGGCTCAACCCCGGCTGCACATGCCCCAGATGCCTATTTAATCAAAAGAAAATAAACCTGGTCACATTCACATATTGGTGTCTGCATAAGTTAACCCGCCTCGCTGGTGGGAAATTGAAACCTGCTGTGGAGGCTTCTGGCCCGTGTCTCTTTACCCCCACGCCTGCTACCTAAACACAGCAGAGAAAGGCACGCCCTGCACTCAGCTCGCATGTTCTGTTTGCAAAAATGAACCCAAATGAAAATAGGGCCCTTGATGCACATTCTTATCAAAGACAATTGTGAATAAATCACTTTACAGAATTGCCTTTTTTCATATTCATGCATGAGAAAGTAAGAATGAAATGCGATAGGTGAAATAATTATTTTTGGGTGTTCCATAGCCCGAAAAAAGCAAATGTATTTCCTATTATAGAAATTGAGCTTTCAGTGCACTCCAGCATCCAGAGAATAACCAATTTCAAAGAGCTCCTATCTGGCCCTACATCAGCTGAATTCGTACAAACTCTCCATCCCCAACACAACAGCTTATGGGTCTTTCTCTGAACCACAACACAGCTCTTGTTACACAGTACTCGAGGCTGGATTTTTGCGGAAAAGGGCCTCTGTCCAGGAAAAAAGCATCAACATCATGCTGCTCTCAGCCCTCGCCCTGCATGGCCTCTTCCTCTTCTCTCCGCTCCATTATCCCAGACAGGGCTATCGTGTTACCATAATGAATCCCTGTAGAGGAAAGTCCCGTCTATCCCGGGCCCCCAGTCAGGCTCTGATCCCCCCCCTCTCACTTCTCGTCTAATCTCTGTCCCTTTTCTTTTCTTTTTGACTCCTTGTTTCCAATGAAAATACCTCTAATGCACTCCACCCCAGCAGCAGTGGAAATGCAACACACACACACAAAATCAGCCTCTTCCAGACTCCCAGACAATGATGCTCTATTTCAGGGGCCCCTTCGGACAGATGATGGGATGCTTCCTCATGCAAAGGGCTACTGGGCCAGGACGCAAAATATAAACGTATGCAAAACATAAACATAAATTAAAGTCAAGGGCCAAAATGGACAATAAAAGACAGGTTTGCTTGACGTGAAAGCCCCAGGGAGCTCGACCCTCATAACCTTTCTTGATATGACCTATTGACTTGGCTTGAGGGGCACATGCAAGGCAAGATAATGCAATAGACTGATTGCTCCCATTAAACATAGCAGCACATGGAGTGAAAGGTAAAAGTAGTGTGTTTTAGTGACCTACAGCCATATTTACGGATTCACAGCGATGTTACTGAGCACATAAAAGACTGAGTGATTCATTGCTGAGACATAGTCTTTAAAGAGAAATGTCCCTGCACTATCTTTCTGAACTGTTGCTTATTGCAGGGCAGCATCATCTTGTAGTTAAACGGAATAATTGACCTTCCAAAGATCTGCTACAAACATTGAAATAGTTGATAATCCATCAAAAGGCAGATATATCAATGTCTCCACTGACAGTAGCGTACTGACAATGCAGACATGAACTACTACAACCACTATTTCTAGTCACTGTTCCATTATCTTTATTGTGACTATTAATGCCACTATTCATTACACCCCCAACAGGCCCCGTCAGACACCACCTACCAAGAGCCTGGGTCTGTCCCAGGTTTCTTCCTAAAAGGGAGTTTATCCTTGCCACTGTCACACTAAATGCTCGCTCTGAGGGGAATTACTAGAACTGTTGGGTCTTTGTAAACCATAGTCTAGACCTACTCTATCTGTAAAGTGTCTCGAGATAACCCTTGTTATGAATTGACACTATAAATAAAATTGAATTGAATAATTGAATGTTTGAAGTCATTACTTCGTTACTTCTTCATTACTCTTGCTTTTCTGACACTGGAATAAAAAATAAAAAAACTTTGTACTTATTGTATTATTGGCTTTCTTCATCCATATGTACAGCAACTCACCAGGGGCTTTTTCATACCCGTTTTGTGAAAGGCATTTAAGGAATTGGGAGTTGGGAATTTGGAAAGTGCAAAAGTTACAATTCTAAAGGTTGACTAATCGTTTGATTAAATCATTAGCGGTCTACTCTGTCTTGAGGTGTGTTTATATGAAGCAGATTTTATTCTGCCACAGGCTATGAAAGATTATTAACCTGTTTCCCAATGTTCAAAGCTATTTCTAGATGACAGTAGCTGTATAATTAGGATTTGTAGGCTGGAAACTAGGGATGCTATTTTAGAGGGTATTTTCTGACCAATAGCCGACCTCGTTAATGATCATTAAGCGTTCCGACCAGCAGGCGAAGGAGTCTCAGTTCACCCATCTGCGAGGCTCGGATATGATTTCCACACTCCGTGTCCGCGGACCAGGGATGGGGACTCGAGTTTGAGACTCGGACTTGAATCGTACTCAAGTCATACACACAATGACTTCAGACTTGACTTTAAGACTCGTCCTCAAGAGACTTGACTCGGGCTTGAGATGCAGGACTTGTGAACAATCTTCTTTTTAAGGAATCGTCTGATGAGCTGAATGTCATCCCCCTCCCTGCATAACCTACCTACCTACCAACATAACACGGAATAATATTGTATAACACAAATAATGCGCAATTCATTATAAGCTTTGGCTTTAAAAACTTTATACAAGGCCCAAACAAAAGAAGCGCTGAATGCAAAATACATATACAGTGAGGAAAATAAGTATTTGAACACCCCGCTATTTTGCAAGTTCTCCCACTTAGAAATCCTCGAGGGGTTTGAAATTTTCATCGTAGGTGCATGTCCACTGTGAGAGACATAATCTAGAAATCACAATGTATGATTTTTTAACTATTTATTTGTATGATACAGCTGCAAATAAGTATTTGAACACCTGAGAAAATCAATGTTAATATTTGGTACAGTAGCCTTTGTTTGCAATTACAGAAGTCAAACGTTTCCTGTAGTTTTTCACCAGGTTTGCACACACTGCAGAAGGGATTTTGGCCCACTCCTCCACACAGATCTTCTCTAGAACAGTCCGGTTTCTGGGCTCTCAATGAGAAACACAGAGTTTGAGCTCCCTCGAATAATTCTCTATTGGGTTTAGGCCTGGAGACTGGCTAGGCCACGCCAGAACCTTGATATGCTTCTTACAGAGTCACTCCTTGGTTATCCTGGCTGTGTGCTTCGGGTCATTGTCATGTTGGAAGACCTAGCCTTGACCCATCTTCAATGCTCTAACTGAAAGAAGGAGGTTGTTCCCCAAAATCTCGCAATACATGGCCCCGGTCATCCTCTCCTTAATACAGTGCAGTCGCCCTGTCCCATGTACAGAAAAACACCCCCAAAGCATGATGCTACCACCCCCATGCTTCACAGTAGGGATGGTGATCTTGGGATAGTACCCATCATTCTTTTTCCTCCAAACACGGTTAGTGGAATAATTACCAAAAAGTTCTATTTTGGTCTCATCTGACCACATGACTTTCTCCCATGACTCCTCTGGATCATCCAAATGGTCACTGGCAAACTTAAGACAGGCCTTGACATGTGCTGGTTGAAGCAGGGAACCTTCCGTGCCATGCGTGATTTCAAACCAAGACGTCTTAGTGTATTAGCAACAGTAACATGGAAATGGTGGTCCCAGCTCTTTTCAGGTCATTGACCATCTCCTCCCGTGTAGTTCTGGGCTGATTTCTAATCTTCTTAGGATCATTGAGACCCCACGAGGTGAGATCTTGGAGCCCCAGTCTGAGGGAGATTGACAGTCATATTTAGCTTCTTCCATTTTCTAATGATTGCTCCAACAGTGGACCTTTATTCACCAAGCTCATTGGCAATTTCCCCGTAGCCCTTTCAAGCCTTGTGGAGGTGTACAATTTTGACTCTAGTGTCTTTGGACAGCTCTTTGGTCTTGGCCATGTTAGTAGTTGAATTCTTACAGATTTTATGGGGTGGTGTTTTTATGCAGCTAACAATCTCAAACAGATGCATCTAATTTAGGATAATAAATGGAGTGGAGGTGGACATTTTGAAGGCAGATTAACAGGTCTTTGAGGGTCAGAATTGTAGCTGATAGACAGGTGTTCAAATACTTATATGCAGCTGTATCATACAAATAAATAGTAAAAAAATCATACATTGTGATTTCTGGATTTTTTTATTTAGATTATGTCTCTCACAGTGGACATGCGTTTCTAAGTGGGAGAACTTTCAAAATAGCAGGGTGTTCAAATACTTATTTTCCTCACTGTACTTTAGATTAAAGACTTGGGATTTGACTTGGAGTCTAGTTCAAAGACTTAAACATGATTTGGACTATAGTCAACTAAAATTTTAGGTTCTCTTGGTTGACTTTTGAATGTCAACATGTCAACTTATGCCTACCATACACTAGAAGACTAAGCACATTGGAAAAGACTAAAGTCTGACACTATCTCGCATCTAACGTCAAAGACGTTCATAATGTGTAAAGACTGGGGATCTGGAGGGTCACACATTGCAAGAATACAACTAGATTGGTTTTCGAAAATTTAACCAAGCTAGCTACCTAGCTACTACTAGCGTTAGCTGGTAACTTAAGGAAAAGTTTCAAATTTCTGTTCTCCGTACATGTTGTATGAACCCTGGTGTATCGTTCCAGCCCTAAAAAACAACAAATATGTCCACAGGAAAGTGCAGTTTAATGAAGTACCCCTGTTTGCC
>NC_048428.1:6569167-6575371 GCF_013103735.1 Etheostoma cragini | reverse complement strand
GTCACATGTACTGTACATATGTGGCATTACACACGCATTCTCCAGTCACGGACTAAAGGCACCCAGGAGAGCTTGGTGCATGCAGATGAATGTCTCCAGTACCCAGAACTCTGTGTTTATCCGCCAATAAATTCCAACTGGAGGAAGAAGGGTTGAAAAGAAGGGTTGAAAAGAAGGGTTGAAAACGGACAACTTTCTCTCTTATAATAACAATAGCAATCATAAACACTTACACATTGGTTGTAGACAACGTTTACCTGATTTAACTTCACTACTAAGGCTAAAAACTTATAATAATAATATCAAACATGTTTGATTTTGTCGGAACGTCCACACGGGAGAAAGTCTGAAGTTTTATGAACACCTTACACCAAACGATGGAGACGACGGGAGCTCACGCCAACTCTAGCAAGACTCTCAGGATTTCCTTCTGATTTGGAAAATAGTCTGCAATAGTGGAATTGCTGAAAAAGTCATATGTCGATTTGAGGTCGACATTAGTTATTATTTTAGCCAATTCTTAAGTAGAACTCACCAAAAGAAACCAAGTAAACAAGGCACATTGGCAAAAAATAGATATATTAAAAGCATACGGGTCAATCAGTCTGGTCAGCCAGCCAGTCTAACACCCAATCAGCCAGTGTGCCATGTAAGTGGGCCGCTACAGATGCTCTCTAATGAGCTAGGAATCTCTGATCCAGTGGGCCTCGCCACATTCCACGGACTCTAATAAGACCATGTCCCGCTCTGTGAGCTGATAGCAGCTTCATTAACCACACTATGAACTTGCACAGAAAGCCAATAGGGGTTTTTACTAGGGTTTTATTACGCAAGAGGAACCAGGGCCAGTTTAATTGGAGCCAACGAGGAAGGTGGGAAACAGTGGAAGAGGGGGCGAGGTGGTAAACTGTGTTTCATCTCTGCCTTTCTGCGATTCTCCCTGATCTTGAGGAAATCGGAGGTAGAGGCAAAAGGAGAGATAAATATGACTGGTTCGCAAGAAATAGGATAATACTCCTGAGGATGAGTTCATGTTTGTTCCTTTGTCATTCCTGCACAGCTAACCTCAATCCTGTTGTGCCGCTGGCAGGTATCAGGCGCTGTTTGAGGCGAGGAGATTTGATGTTTGACAGAATCAAGCTTGGGCGTTTTTTTCAGATGTTTTAGAAATGTGGGTTCATTCTAAGTATGTACCTCCATTCTATAGTTAGTTCAGGGCCTATATTTATCCAACCTCTCAGTGTAGATTTTTCATGTCAGAGTGCAAGAGGAGGCACACGACCTGTACTCCCAATTTTAGCTGCAGAGATCCATATGAAGTATAGGCCTTGTTGTCTGTGACAAGAGACACTCGTAGCGATGCTGTGATGAGAGAGATACAGTACTATTGTCCCATTTTTTGCATTTTCTTTGAACACAAATGTGATTCCCTATCTCGTGATGCACACTCAACACATCTGGATGAGTTCATGTGACATTGTGGGGGTGTGACTAAGTGCTGGGTCCCATGGACTATCCACAGATACAATACTGATCTATGTGTGCCTGCCAGCAGAGCCACTCGGAGCTCATGCTCAAACACAGAGCTGCCTTTGTGGCTTCCACCCTCACACCCATATTGTCCTTGACCGAACCCACAATGAAAAGTGCTTGTTTCCACCCTTCCCTTGTAGCATCTCCACCTTCCAGGGATACAACACTTTACAAAGCCAAAATGTTGTAATTAGTCAACATATTATTGACCCTCCCGTTGTCCTCTGGTCAAATTTGACCCATTTTAAAAAAAGTTTCTATATCAGAAATGGGGGTTTCTACCATTTTTTGCAACCAAATTGCCCAAAGCAATACTATGGATGGTTCTCTTTACAAGTAAAATAAACGATTAGTTCACTACTTTAAATGAATTTGGGAGTTTTACTCAACTTTAAAAACTCACGTGAAGGCAGGGGGGCTTGGCTTTCCCTCTTTCATTTGCGGTGCTCCATGTGAGACACTAAAAACACAGTCACATGACAGGGGGCTGAGGGCATCGCTGAGGCCAAGATTGGATGATATAGCAATTTACTTTGATTTAACTTTAGTAATGATTGGCGTATTATTGTAATAATGCAGCCACAACAGCAAAAAAGAAATTAAAAACTAAGTGAGGCTTATATAGGTTCTTTCACCAGCGGGGCAGCTAAGATAATCAGGGCAAATGGGCAGTTGCCAAGGGCAACAGTAGCCTGTACCTGTGAAAGTCCTTGTCAGGGTCATCCTTAAGAGGAAGCTGTTGAAGTTTTCAATCTTGCATTGCCAGACCAATGGCCTGTCCGCCCATACACTGCTGGATAGGAGAAAACAACTGTCTGCGTTGATTGACTTGTTAAACCAATCCCAATCGTCTTGGTATTGGTCTTGGTGAATCTGCAAAATAGTCCCGGGAAGGAACTTTGTATTGGTGGAACAACCAAAAAAAACAACAACCACCAATCAGTCCCAAAACGTCCCAGTTAGAGAGGAAATACCCTGTAAATCTTTACAATCATTTTCCGAATAAACCAAGCAGACCTGCCTTAATGCACCATCCAAATCTTTTAGAAAACTTGGTGTTTTCAGCGGTTAGCTCGCTAGCTCGAAGGTTGTTATTGATCCCGAACAGAGGAACAGAGTTCTGCAAGGCGAGGGATGGATGATCCAGCGATTAGTTACCAGTATATGAACTGTTGCTGCTCCAGACTAGGGTCATCCTTAAAAGGATTGCCTTGAACATTTTTGGCAAACCTTTGAATGAAACATTTATTAATTTATTTATGAGGGCTTAAAAAAAAGAGGACTGACTGGAGCTGACTTTCCCTGTGCAGTGAAACTATTTTATATGGTCATATGTCAATAATGATTGCTTTAATTTGGCTCCTTTCAAGTGCCGGTACTGTATTCCCAAGTTTGTCCAACGATATGACTATGACAATGATTTTGTGTTGTAAAGGAATATGTCTAAAAAGAGGCAGCATGAAAATCTGACCACTGTCACGAAGTCATTTGTGTACTTTAATCATGTTGAGAGGGGCATTTGGATGGCTTTCCTTCCCCTTCCAGCTCCTAACAGCAGCTTAATAAGTTTGAATAAGTCCCTCTCTGTAGGGCACCGGCAGCAGAAGGCTTGTTTTCAGTCTGTCTTATATCATTTCCGTAGCTCTTTCTTACCCACAGATCTCTAATTTGTACATACTGGAATACAGTGAGGCAAAGAAAAAAATACACTCCAGTATTTCAGGAATTCACCAGCCACCTACAAGTGACATCTGAAATTAATTGTGCATGGAGGAGTAGAGGGAGGAAAATGTTTTCCATAGAAGTGAAACATGTGGAGGCCGCAGTCTATATTGCATGAGCAATACCGCTGAAGGAAAACAATCTTTTACACTGAGGGGGAACGAAATACTGCGGCTTTGATTGGAAAAATAATAGAAAATAGAGGAGCCCCAAGTTTCTGATTATAAAAACAGAGTCTCTGAATGGTATCTTTATGATTTCCTGGAATGAATGCCATTATGTCTGAATGGATGGGAGCCAATGGAAACCAAACACAGAAGTGTTTGGCCTAAAACAATGTTAAAGGGTTATGCTGCTCATTTTAACATTTGCACATGCATTATTTCTGTACGGCAATACAGTTTAGTGTGCACTTGCATCAACACTTTAAATAATGAAAAGCAACCATTGAATTTCTATCACTGGAATATGTAATCAGGGACTTCTCCACAGAATTGTTAATGCCATAAGATGCTCAGATTAGGTGTCATACCAAATATATTGTACAGACCCAATCATAATTGTTTGTTTGTAATAACTTCAGAGTAGAAACCCCCTGCGTCTCGTCCATACAATATAACGGCGCTGATCAAACACGGACATGAAACAGCTGCATAGACTCTCGTGTCATTCATCTAAATGCATGTTTGATGCTTTCATATGTCAACACTTTGACTAACGTTTAGCTGGAGGGTTCATTTATCTATCGGACTACAGACTAATGGAAACGTCCAACCGGCAGTGCCATGTTTGGAACACTAGATGATTGGTTATTTAAAGACGCTAGCAAAGCAACACAGGACAGAAAATAAGCACAGCCAAAACATCAGATAGGCCGGACCACCGTGTTACTTGATCTGTAGTCTCACATTACCAGACCTTCCTCCACAGTGCTGCAAAGGAGGGTCTGGCTAGTCCACACAGCATTCTGGGATGGGAGAAAAACGTGCTCTGGTTTATTGGCATATCTTTAAACCAATCACAAGGATGAAAATAAGCCTCAGGAAGGATCTTGTTTTGGTGGAACATGTATAAAAGCCCAAAAGCAGTTTTAGTCGTGCAACAGAAAACTCAGACTGGACAGATAGTCCAGCTAGCTGTCTGGATTTACCCTGCAGAGATTGTAGGAGCAGTTAACCCTAGTCCTCATATACCCACCAGAGTTTAGAACACCAACACAAAGAAAGAGGAAGGGGACTGACATCTGGCTGAATTTCTGGCAGCACCTGAACAATCCCGGAAGTGGAACGTTGTGGAAATAGAATATTTTATCTTTTAACCGTTACAGTTACGCCTGAAAATGACGGTTGTCGATTTCACAATATCTCCGCAATTCAAATTAACCCATTTGTCAACCCAGAAGTGATTTTTGTGTCAGCGCAAGGTCACTGTGATCCAGTCTATAGTCTAGCTTTACTAACATTAATGGATGCATGGAATCTTATTAATATGTATTTATTAATATTATTATTTTAGTGATGAGTCATACAAAAATGTAATGTTTTAAAGAATCAGGTGCCAGTTATTGGTGCACGCAGAAACAGAAGCACATAGTTGGTTACTACTTCGCTCAACCATAGAGAGAATGGAACATCCCTCTTTGATTGATCTGCTCATTGCTCATAGACATATGCAACTAGTCACTGGGAAGGCATTTCTTGGCTATAAATAATCACAAGCCCCAAAAATGTTTTGGAATCAGACCACTACAATAAACTATTTAGAAAATACGGTCTTCTATTCTGTAGCTTTTATAACCTGTGACTCTACTCACCGAGAAACAGTAAAGTAGTCCTTTCAGAGCAGAGTGTGGACTATAACTAGCATTGTCGCTGTGCATATTGTGCATGTCCATAGGAGCGTGTATCTACACAGCCAGGTCTGTCCAGCTAAGGGAGCCCAGGCTGGAGCTGATATGCAGGCACTCACACAGCCGATAAGGGCCCAACTGGCTGCGGTGCAGACTGTAGATTAAGCTCTTATAGAACAGGGAGACAAAATCTGGCTCATGAAGATGCGGAGGGAGAGGGGGTGTTAGTGATCAAACACCCAGCACAGGGCCAACATTGTTATCTCTACAACCCCAACACTGTACCCTTCTGTCCTTGGAATAGCATTGTCTATAAACATTAACAGTACACTTTCATGTCAAAAATCAATCAGTTTTCCCGACTTTGCGTTAATACATTGCAAACGAAGGCTGTATGGATAAAAATGAACTTCGTGAAAATTCAGTAAGAGTTTAGAATATCTGCCTTGACGTAGCACTTATAACAGAATCCTGATGAAACTGAACAGGATATTTGGAGATTAAATACAATAAGAGTAGTGGGGTCACTGATTACCAAACATTTTTTGAAAATTATCTCAGCAATTCTTAGAATATTTCCCGGTAAGAAGTACGTAATTTGGACCTTATTATATAGTCATTCTACACTGGCGTATTTAAACTAAAAAAATAAACAATGTCGTTGACCCACCAAGAATTACATCAGCTACTTATCAACCAGCATCTTTACAGTATGGGAACGGAAATGTCCATTACTGTTACCATTACCATTATTCTTATGTCTCATTCCAACGAGTTGATGAACCACTGAAACGGTTTTGGAAACATTATTTTAAGGAACAAAAAGAATCTTTGGTGTTTGATCGATCGATATTGAAATCGATCAATATCAATAAATAAGGTATCCGTTGTATAACCGTGTTGCATTGGATGTAATCAATGACAAAACAATGCCATGTGGCCGAAAACAATCCCCCCACCGCCCCACAAAAAAGAATCAAGGTTTGGATCGAACTGTGGGTTAAAAATCGTGATATGAACCGTGGTGTATCGTTCCAGCCCTAAAAAACAACAAATATGTCCACAGGAAAGTGCAGTTTAATGAAGTACCCCTGTTTGCC
>NC_048428.1:6541479-6569067 GCF_013103735.1 Etheostoma cragini | reverse complement strand
GTCACATGTACTGTACATATGTGGCATTACACACGCATTCTCCAGTCACGGACTAAAGGCACCCAGGAGAGCTTGGTGGAGCGTTCTGGATGAGCGGGGTGCGTTTCCATGGATACCCGCCCATGTTGCGATCTCAGCAGTATAATGGCCATGTGTGCTTGTGTGTGGTGTAGCCATGTGACAGTTCATCTTCCATTAAAACATGCAGTCACTGTCTCCAATAGGGGCCTTTGGCTGCTGGTAGCTCTGTGCCAGGCTCCAATTAGGCAGCCATGCATCCTACACTGAAACAATGGTACTGTTGGAAGGTACAGTAAGTCCCGGGCATTCCCACACTGGGTAAAGTGTATACCATCAAGTTGTTTGCCAATAGTTTACCTCATGTTTTCAATGTGATATGTGGAGACACGACGGAGATCCAGGCTGTTGCATTTTGACTGGGGTCCCTTAAATGTAGCTTTCAATAAGCACATTTTTTAGCCAGTACAGGGATACACAAAACGGACATCAGGAGCCTCGGCATGCGTCAAGTGCATTCTAGCGCTCTCTGCTCCCTCTCACCGCCTCTCCACCGCCAACCGTGGTGTTGATGAGTGGGAAACCTGGGAGTAAGGGTGCGTATGGGTCCCCCAGGGGCCACAAAGGACGCTTGTCCTTCAACCAGCGTAATCACCTCTAACAATCTTGCGAGGGGACAATTCATGGAACTGCGAGGGGAAGTGCTTCGGAGATTACGTTCTCCACACTGCTCACATGTCTTTGTGGAGGTAAGTGGAAGGAGTGGCGTGGTGATCACACGGCTTGATAAAATAACTTCTGGTAAGGGATCCAACTGATAAGGCCTCCACATCAAACAGCGTGTTCTCCAGAAGCAAAACAGTTTTCCTCAAATGCTCACAGCACTCTGTGATAGAAAGCTGCCCCGAGACTTTAACATTTGTAGAGGGGCATTCAACCTCACATGCGTGCCAAGATCTTTTTCATTTCTAGTTGTTTTTCCTACTTCTTCACCCTCACCGTGTTTCCTCAAATCCCTCCCATGTTTTTCAAACCCTCAGGCCACCTTTTTACATTCTTTCAGGCTCTGAAGGCACATTTGGAGCCAAGAAAAAGGCAGCAACATAAACTCTGGCTATCATCCTGCTGAACCTCTGTACTTCCTGAGGGAGGGCCAATCCATCTTGGACTTTTCACTAGTTTTCCCAAAAAATGAGAACCCACTGTGGGTTCTCATTTATTGGGAAATGTGATGATGATGATGAGCTGCAAACGCCTCTGAGGATGGTCACTGCTAGGCAGGTTAGCTAAACACAACCTTTTTCCTGTTTGCAGACTAAAAGCAACACCATGTAACTTTTCCCGCTTCGTTGCCCCTACAGGTTGGAAGCAGAGTTGTCCCCATTATGTCTCGACAGAACTACAGATCCGCTACCTGATCTGGAAAACTTGCATTGTGCGGTTATAGCAAGTAGAGAGCCGCAAATCTAATGCAGATGTGCTGCTCACCCTGTTACGAGTTGATAAACCACTGAAACATAATTTTAAGGTGCATAAAGTTACATAGCGTTGCTTTAAGTGCTTTATCGCTAAAAGTCTGTCGCATTACACCTACCACTTCAATGGTTAAGATGAGCTAGAAAAAAAAAATATGATTAACATTGACATTGACCTGTGGCAACCTTTTGGCAAGTGGCCACAGTTTCTGTCTATGTTTGTAATTAGCCCATAAACTGAATAGATGAAGAAAGTACCATCCGAGAGGGTTCTATAAATTATAATGAACAGAACAGCACATTTAAACCACAAAATACAAATCAGGGGTTCTAGTCACTGACATCTAGCTGCTTTAAATGAACCCTACATCACCCAGCATCAAATTCTCCCGAGGTGTTGATTTCCCCACCCAATGCTCCTCTAACCACCACGTCTCATAACCACTCTGTTGCTTCACCAGAGCACATCCATCAATCAGAAACTTACTTATGGTAATAAACAAACTCTGCAAACCTCAAAGGACGCTGCCAGTCTTGAGTAAAAAGCGATGACTGAGACAAAAAAAAAAAGAGAGAGGCACGTTGAATTTGAAAGCAAAATGAAATATAGAACAGAGGAGGCAGGGACAGTGAGTGAAGTTCCAAACCGGGAGGGGGTGAAGAAGCAATGGGCTCTCCTCTGCCTCAATCCATTTCTTCCCATCTGCATCGTGCCCCCGTGGCAACGGGTGGATGGGTGGTGGGAGGGAAGCTAGTTAAAAGTATATCCTCTCACCCCTTGACCTCCCACAGCAATGGGCGGAAAAGCGGCTGTGGGCTGCGCACTCCCCGCTCTTCAAACGCTATCCCATGGGCCTGAATCACTCATGTACAAACACACTGAGGCAAACTCATAGGATGTGAACCTGCACCCGCACTCTTAACACATGCACGCCGAGGTCTTTTCTCTTTCCTCTATCACAAACACATACATACATTGTGGTTACAGGTTATATAACTTTGAAAAGAAGAAAAAAAAAGGGATGGGAATGACTTTTTTGGTGTTTCAGCCACATTTCCTTGTGATTAGCGGGTGTTGTAAGCTGGAAGCTGTATTAGTAAAAGTTAAAGTGGTATGTCTCTTCACATACGTAACAGGACATATCAATCAGTGTTGTTTTTTTTCCCCAGAGGGGTCGATCCATTCAACAGACTTTGCCTGGCTGACTGACTATGGTTCCAATGATCTGGGTAATCAAGTTGATGGCTGTCAACTTCTATATAAATATGACATAGGCTAGCAACATTATGTCACTGTTTTTGATCATTTGCTTCTAAAAATTGAAATCGAGATGTTACATTAGAGCAATTTCTGTTGGTGTTCTTTCTACTGTACAAAAAAGCACTAAAAGGTTATCAGACAAAGCCAAAAATATAAGTGAATACATTAACAACAACAAATACACTGGAAAAACATATTAGGCTTTATACTTTGGAGCTAAAAATATGCTTTTTAAATTGTTTTTCTTTACCACCTACACATTTAGTTACGTATATGATGCATTGAAATTAAATGCACAATCTTCCCCAGGGAAGAACAACATGCTTATGCATCAGACTAGAGCATCAGATTATGTGGTTAGCTTGCTTACTTGAAAACATGTAGCTGAACAGCCTTCTAAAACAGCAACTGTACCAAGCTGAAGCTAACTTAATCATAAAACTATAACATCCAGTAGAGGTTATGTTATTTGTCCATGATGCATTATACTGTTGCCTTGAAGTCCGTTTACAGTAGCTAAAGCATCTCAACCGGTAAGCTAACATAAATAAAATTTGCTAGCTTTTAACGCTTTTCTTTTTAGTAGCTGTTAATGTCAGATCAAAATTGCCAATCAATTTTACCATTACTCCCTGGTGGTCTAGTGGTTAGGATTCGGCGCTCTCACCGCCGCGGCCCGGGTTCGATTCCCGGTCAGGGAACTACTTTTAGGGTAACATCGATTTAGCCCATGTTGACGTGGCTCGATAAACGGAAGGACTTCGGCGCAAGTCCCCGCGTGGACCAAGTACAATCTGCGGATTGGTAGCTGGAATAATGAGGTAAAATACCCAGACCTTCACGCAAAGCACGCTGAAGGAAGGTCACACAGTATTCGGGTACAGGAGGAACGTGCTCTGGATTATTGGCATTCCTTGAAACCAATCATAATCGTCATGGGCGGTGCTATGCTCCGCACAGAGCTGCTGAAAAATAGTCATGCGAGATAAATTGGACATAGAGTCTAGCTAGCTGTCTGGATTTACCCTGCAGAGAGGTGAGCAGCAGCTAACCATAGTCAACACAGTCCCACCGGAGTTTAGACCTACAACACAAAAGAAAGGGTAATGAGCCATGCATCCCGTAGAATTTTCTGCAGCAGCGAAGCAATCCCTAAAGGGTACCGTCAAGGATAAAGATTAATAAAGTAAATCTTAATCTTGCCATAAATGTCCTCAATTTGCTCTAGTTAAAAATAAATAAATCTAGCAAGTCAGAGATGAACAGAAGAGTCAAATAAATATGTCTGTAGATTATCTTGTTAAATTACTGGAAGTAGAAGAAAACAAAAAGATTTTCTCTTTTCTTTTCCAATCAATTGACGAAAAGTGTAACGTTTATTACTATTGTAACCTCCTTTTTAACTAATAGTATTGATCTAGTCACTTATATTTCTGATGCATCTGATAACCATTTTACCACCTTTGGAGTTTTAGAGCAGCATAATAATCAAACCAAGTGTTTTCAGTTTGCAATAAAAGCTGCATTATTCCATCTGTATTGTAACATTAATACAAAAAAAGATATCCATAATGATTTAGTTGGAGATGTTAACAGATGTTAGTGATCAGCGTAAATAAAAACTTCCATGTACAACACATTTTGAATTAAATTAACCTGTGTAATTACAAAAGAGCAGACAAGTCTATAGTAAAGTACACAGTAATCACTCCATTATTCCAGGTCCCACATATGCACATACAGTACAGGCCTCAGTGACACCCTCCAGTGTCCATATTTGGAACTATAGTCCAGCAGATGAATTTAACTGCAGAAGCCTCTCCTTTTTAGTGAGGCAGCAGACAATAACACCAGAAGATGTCCACCAACGTATGAGTTAACGTGATAGCAGGAGGAGGGAGCTTAGCTTTTCTTTTGCTGATTGGTTTTCTTTAAGGATTCCAGCAAGCTCTTTATTCTCTCACTGGCGGGCTCCCGTCTCCTTTTCTTACGACTTTTGATCCCTGCAACCTGGGAGGGCTGGAGGAGGGTAGCGAGTCCCCAAGGTATGGACCCTTTATTACCACCTCTGGGTGCGTTGGTGTCACTCTGCTGGAGAAGCCAGGAGCTCTCCTGACATAAAGCCACAAAGCGGTCCAGCTGTGTGGCGTTAACGTTCTTGCTGACGTTCAGAGAGGTTTCAAACGGGTTCTGGATGTGCAGCGGGGCTATCTCCGGCTTGTTCTGCTCTTTGCCCTGAACAGAGGGAATAGGACAATGCTAGCAGTTAAAAACATATGTGAGCAGCAGCCATAAGCACCATCCTGTATGAACTGTGTGCTAGAGTCCATCTGTCTTGTTGGTCATGCTTTTAGGTCTTGCGGCTGTATCTGGGGAACATATAGCTGACTGGTACGCCTCTCAGCAGGCTAGCAGATGGGAGAGGCAAAGACATAGCTCTGGCAGACATTTTGACTTGACTCATGAAAAGTGAGACTAATTCAAAAAGGGGAACCAAAGATATGACAGGAACGCGCTGCTATGACTGCTATGAAAACTCGCTATGCACACAGTACAAGGAAAAGCATACATGATCTTTACATGAATCTATCAGTCATGGCCATCAAATGAACCATCAATATGTGGGTCAGAGAGAAGTCAAGAACCTCCCATGGTGCTTTGCATGCTGTATCCAGTGTGTGTGTGTGTGGGGGGGGGGGACAGAAGATGGCAGCATAAAGCCATCAGTTAGAGGAGTGGAGCAAACTGGAGAATTGGAACACAGTAAAGCAGATTTATGGCTGTTGCTTGACTGGTGAAACCCTGAATGCGTGGGTCACGGCCAGTCTACCTGCAGGCTTCCTCTGCTGTGTCAAACTTGACATTAGTCTCCTATATGAAGCTGCAGGGTCTCTCTTTCCCAGTGACATCAATTCATTAAAACTCCACTGAAGCACTAGCAAAGTCTCTGCATCTCAACATCTGCAACACCTACTTTTTAAACTCAATTTCTCTGAGCAACTTAATAGATGCTAAATAGGATATCCTTACATGTTACAGGTTTTAGAGGTAGGATCATGAACTAACCTGTACAGCTAATAATAGTAATATTATATACTTCATTAATCCCGCATATATAATTTGCAGTCTGTTGTTATTACACACATACTCAGTACCTATACAGTCACTAAATGGAGAGATGTCAGAGTGAGGGGGCTGCCCATGAAAAGGTGCCCCGAGCAGTGCCCTGGCATCTCTCCAGCTACGAGTCCGTATGGGGACTAGAACCTGCAACCTTCCGGTTCCAACCTAACTCCCCACGGGCTGAGTTACTAACATCCTAGACAGGAATACTTCCCATTGATGTTATCTTTCAGACATTGGGAAGGATATCTCCAACACTTTTGACTTGTTCTTTTCTCTCCATTTCATTTTTTTAAAGTTCCAAAATTCCACCGTCAACACTCTTTCAGTGCCTACAAAAAGTTTTCCACAGGCAGCAACAGACTGGATATGGGTCTAAATAGAATAAATATGTGTTTGTTTACACTTTGCCTGACAGAGCTCTTAATTGGGATTGCAACTCAAGGGCGCCGGGCCCTGAAGGGCTGGCATCAATCACATATGACAAGGACAGCTGTCATCTGTGTGTTTGTGTGTGTGTGTGTGTGTGTGTGTGTGTGTGTGTGTGTGTGTGTGTGTGTGTGTGTGTGTGTGTGTGTGTGTGTGTGTGTGTGTGTGTGCCTTTATTACCAACAGATTTCTCAGCTCTGAGGCTGGGAGGAAAATGGCATTAAAGTTCTTTCTGAATATACTTTTTTATGTTCTGGTTTCTCAGTGATGCATTAATATCATTTTCAGGTAAAACTAGATGCCATCCAAGTATCAGGATAGACTTAGGGCTAGACAGATCATTTTGTGAGGAATTTTGAGGCGGTTACCATTAAAAAGGTATTAGCGATATACAAAAACAAAATGTATGGCCAATGTGTACTTTTCAATACATAAACATATACATTAAACTAACCTTTTTGATCAGGATCCTTTACATCTTATTTTTAAGAATGGACAGTGCTCCCTGGTGGACAAACTAAATATAATTGACACTGTCTCAAAATCATAAACAAATCTTTAGCATCTGGCATTCAGCATTTTGCAACAACTGTGATTGCCCACCCCCACCACCCCTCATTTCCTGGTTCTCCTTCTCCATAAACAACATGAAATCAAGGGTTACCGGTTTCCTGCTACAGATTTTCCACCGTGGTCAGAAAGCGCAGGGGAGACCCTTTGTTTCTCTCACTATTCCTCTAGAGTCGGCAATCGGCCCGAAACTAATCACCTTTGTAACTGTGACGTTAAAGTAGCTTTGGCATTTATTCACCCATGAGAGGGACATGTAACACTGATCAATGTCTGAAAGGAGGCCTAAATGTATAGGAATATATTAGAACCTGCACTTAAACCTTTAATATCGGAACACGACATTACCATATCATCACCTTTCAAGTTACATTATCATTCATTTGGAGCCATGTTTGTATCCATGTGATGAATGGGAGTCCCATATTCTCAGCTTTTAGCTCAGTTTTTGGTCTCTACCAGCTCATGAAAGAAATATCTGGTTCTTTAGCTGCTAAATGCTCCACTTTGTTCATCAGCTGGTCTCTAACTGTGTCTATTTGATGGTTGGTCCCAAGGGCGTGACATAGGGTCCAATATTGAAATTGAAATTGTGAGCATATCAAACACTTAATTTCCTGCATTCAGACAATTTTTCTAAAACAATTTGGGCCTTTTCTGCATCAACTTAGGGTAAAAATGTCTTTATTCATGTATGCGAAATTATAGTAGTTTTTTTGAAGTGAGTAGTTAGAGTAGTGTGGGTTTTTACAACAAAATCAAGTTTCTGAAAACAATTCTATTAGAGTGATGAGAGTGAACCCAAACGGTTACTTTTTTGCCAGACAGCTAAACATTGACCTGAAACTCACAATGCAGCTCTGTAAAGATGAGGGGAGCTGCAGAGTCAAGTGATCATTCCCTAGAGGGTCACTACGTGCGGCCCCTTTCACATTGTCTTATGTCATCATTATAAAAAAAGACGCTTTAGATTAGTTTAACAATAAAAAGATAATCTAAATTGTCATTACTGTGCAAATGCTTTGCTTCTTTGTTAGGGGACTTAATGGATGTGAATGACCATACATACCTTTCTGATATTTATGGACATCTTGCTGAATGCAAAGGTGGCGTAGAACTCAAAGAATTCGCCCAGAAGTTGCTCTGAGACAAAGCAAGAAAGAGTCAAGTTAGCGGCTAACAGAAATATTGGTATCAATCAAACTGAATTGTAGCCCTGCAGCCCTGTTTCTACGCTCCTGTGCTCACCAAGTGTTTCTGTGTTGCTCTGGAGCTGGATTTTGCTGAAGTCGCTGACAAACGTGCAGTCGTTCCCCTCAATCACGCTCTTGTCGGCGGGACCTTGTGGGACGGGAGCGGGGGATACAAGGTAAATTACTGCCTTTACATGCCTATGATGGCCATAAACTAGACACAGATGGATGGTGTCGGTGCATTCATGGAGAGGGGACAGAAAGACACAGGAGGAAGGAGAGAAAGCAGGTGCATGTACAAAGAAAAGAGAAAAAAGGGGTCCTGGATCATGTCCTCGCTTGGCTGGTTTGCTGCTCCAGCAATGCCCTTGTTAACAGTCTCCTTCACCACGATGAGGTTGGTGGTGGGGGTGCGCCTGTACGTTCACGCGTGTCTGTCCAGAGGAGGCGGGGTCATCGACCTTCCCGGAGCGATGGGCCCTTTATTGTCCTGTAAGCACTCTGTGTGATAGAGTCTGCGCTAAACGGGGCCAAGGAGGAGGTGCGGGGAAGAGGGGTGGGGAGGTGGGGTGGTAGATTGCTTTTGGAAGGCAATTACCAGGCAGCCAAGGTGACAGAGGGACAGAGGGAGGGAGAGATGGAAGGACTGCAGTGGACTTGCATGCACACTGGCGAGCTGGTGGTTTAATGATCACGGGACACATTTATTACAGATATTTGCAGGGTAATATAGCATAGGAAGGTATGCTCCTAAGTAGGGCTGCAAGATGTGAGAAAAATATATCTAATTGTAAATGTTATACTGATATTGTGATTAAGGGTTTGCCGCAGAAAATTAGTTAATTAAGGTGGTAGGGTGGGGTTTGCTGCCTGAATTGTTTTTTTGCTGAAAAGGTGCTGTAGAAATAAAGTTGCCTTGCCTTACAAGCTCAGCCTGTCAGTCAGTCATTAGGGCATAGAAACCACGGTTGGGGCTGCTTGTCTCAGAGGAAGTGTAACATCAAAAGCACCTCAGCCGCTTTCGCCGCGCCATTAATATCACGTCACAGCAAACGCTGTCTGCGTAAAGTTTTCAAAAAACGTAACCGGTGCTATATGAGTCACGATATTGGAGGGTGGCCTAGTGTTGAGCACAAATCTATCCTAGAGGCTCAGTCCTTGACGCAGAGGTAGTGGGTGTGTTTCCGACCTGTGGCCCTTTCCTGCATGTCATCTGTGTTTTCCATGAATTATGAGATAACTTCATATTTGAAGATTAAAAAAAATTCCCTATGTCAATATGTGGCAAACACATATGTGAAGAAGAGGCATTGTCGTTGGTTTTAAGGGCTCACACGCCAAAATCCCTTGAAAATATCCTCTCTTGAAATCCTGATCGTAAACATTTTTGCTGAAATAATTAGTTTGAAGTTAAAATGATGAGTAGATTACCAGCATCTAGTCTGATGATCAATTCGTCATTTAGGTTATTTAGTCTACTGTGCGAGATGTGGTGCTGGGTGGTACCTGCGAGGTCCCTGAGGTGGTCCAGGGTGGGGATAATGGGAGGGCTCCTCCTCTGCAGGAAGAACAGCAGCATGACTGTGAGGGAGAAATTGGTGATCCAGGCGCCAGGGATGCTGCTGGTGATGCCGTGAGCTCGGGCCCAACAGCGCACGGTGAACACCAGACAACGGACCCGCGGGTCCAGCTCTCCGTACAGGTAGAGCAGCTCCGTGCTCTTCATCGCCACCCTGTGGAGAGAACATACAGATGCACAACCACTGTTTTACTCTGCTGCATGTTCTTCACACGGCTTAGTTGTGGATTTTCCTTTCATTATTTGGAGTGTGGAGACTTCCAACACAAGTGCAGGAAGGACACTTCACTGGGTGAATGTTGAAATATTTGATATTTACTGCATTTTGTTTGCTTTGCTTGTTAGCCGAAATTACTGGATAAAAATCCAGTGTCCTGCTCTGGGACAGCCAATTAGGACATGCTGCCAGTCTTCTTCCTCCCCTTAAGTGATTGTATTAGGACACATATTTAGCATCATTTGAAAATATTTTGGATCCCAATACTTTAAAGCCTCCTCAGTACAGAACACAAAATACTCTTATGTTGAATGTCAAGGGTCAGTGAAACTAAACCAAAACAAAACCACCACTAGAGAGCAGCCTTCAGCTTGTTACAGCACACACACACACACATACACACACACACACACACACGATTTGAGAAAAGTCCCCCTCACATCCACCCACAGCAGCCTGTGGTTCAGCCCCCATTTCCTTAGAAACTGCAAAGTGGTTTTCTGTACGTTAGCAAGTGTGTACGTGTTTGTGTACATACCTTTAATGTTGAAAGGGAAAAAGTGAAACACAAACAAGCCCCCTCAGTGGCCCTCCTGTTCAGTTTCACTGTGGCAGGCACGCAGCCGTGCCATCACAGCACTTCCTGTCGGAGTCAGGTTTCTGTTTGGGGCTTTTGCCACGACGTAAAACTAGCAGTTTCTGTGAAGAGCCCTATGACCAACTCTAACTGACATTTCAAGTTATGCCCCAATTGAAACTGACCCATTCTTTAATGAAGCACTCTAATACCAGAGCCATGACAAATCACTGTTTGTACTGTTGTATGGCAAACAGGCTTGGTCTCACGACACATGTGCACAGGGTGACTACCTGTTGTTTGCTGTGAGGTCACACTGAAAACCAGAGGGCTGGTGGGCGAAACGGACCAGGGGGCATCGTGCGTTGAGAATCTTCTGCACCCCCACACACCCAGGACCAAACTGGTCCACACACTCCCCAATGACGGACAGGATGCTCTGGGTGACGGCCCGCTCCGAGTTGGCCCTCTTCATCTGATACTCCAGGGACAGACCGGATTTTGGCTGCACAGAGAGTTCAGAGATGTTTAATGTTCCTAAATTCCTTTCCACACCCTACCTGGTGTACTATATTAATTTTGTAACATTTTATGCAGACTGCCACTTTCTCAGTTTACTATTTAGGCATTACATTGTGCCCTCCAAAGTTCTAAAGAACACACATGCTTTGCTTTTGATAGATGTGACAATTATAGCAAAACTTTGCCCATTGGTGATAAATCATGATGATGATTCATTCGTTTTTGTAATCTCAATATATTGCTTACTTTCAGAGTTTTCAAAGAACCACGACCTTGATTTGGTAGGAATTCAGTGTCTATTCCACTTATAACAACAGGGATCTGAACCAGTCTAAGTGTATTATTGTAGTTACATTTGACTTCAACTTTAGCCTTTATGACCAGTATACAAACATTTATGAAATGGTTTATAACACACTATAATGTAGTTGTATGCAGATGTATGGACATTTCTAAGTGTTCATTAATGTAAAGTATCTGTCAACAATTATAACTTACTCTATGAAGACAACGTTTTTGTTACAACTAAGTGTTATTATATTGTCATTCATTATCTGTTTGTACACCAGCTTCCACTATGGGTGCCCACAGAAGGGGTTATACAGTGGTGCTCAAAAGTTTAGGAACCCATGCTAAAGATGACTAAAAAGAGAAATAAAAGAAGAACCTTTTGGAAACTGATCTTAATGCCTTAATTAAAAAAGGGAAAAATCCAACCTTTAAGGACACCAATTTTCTTTGTGAATAAATAATATACCGTACTATGCATCTACCGATACTATGCATCCTGGTAAAGTTCTCTTGGCCTTTCAAATTAAAACAGCCCCCCCACATCATCACATACCCTGGCAGGGTTTGATTATAGTTAGCTTATGAGCTGGTTTGATTGGCATTGAGAGATGATTTTATGGAAAGTACCCCATGAGCACCACTGTAGTTGTTGACAAATCCATAATTCATTATTATGATTATGACATTTAACTCTATGTTTCTTTTAACCTGGAAGAGACAAAGTGTAGGACTTGCTCAAATGTTTGTCTTCCATCTATCACTGGATGGCGAAAATTTTTTTACAGCTTGATGGAGATAACACCAAAATCCTTATTATTGCTCCTGATAATACAGCGTAAAAGGTTGTTCAGCTTTTTTAACAAAATGATTATAAAATTACTAAATGCTCCTCTTAGCAAGGGTAAATACTCTATGAATGAAACAGTCATGAACACATGACACAGCTAGTGGTTTTGGTTTTCACCTCATTTAGTTTAAAGGCACCTACTCAAAGACAACCCCCAAACTCCCACTATTACCATCTTTGCATTTCTCCCACTGATGCCATCCAGGTCCAGGAACATGTCCAGGTCACAGCCCAGCTTTCCAAAGCCGTTCACTGATGAGCCAAATGGCTTGATGGTGCATTCTGGGAAGTATGCAGCAGCAATGTCCTTGAGCAGAGAGCAGACAAGGAAACGTAGTCGACTATTCTCCTCTGTGAGCTGATAGACATCTGTCAGGGAGGTTATCTGCTGCTCTATCTGAGAGTAAACAGACAGAGGCCATGATTAACACAATCCTTGATGCATGAATCCTACTTCAATTGAATTACCGTAATTGGAATGGATTCACACTAGATTTATTAAATTAAATTGAAATACATCCAAATCGATACAGCAATGTAAAAGAATGCAATTTTTAAAAGTTGCAAAAGTGGCAATGTTTTCAGTGTTACATTGCATTGCCAGACCTTCCTCCAAAGCGCTGCAGAGGAGGGTCTGGCTAGTCCACATAGCATTCATGGATGGGAGGAAAACGTGCTCTGGTTATTGGCATTTCTTTAAACCAATCACAATCGTCTTGGGTGGTGTTAAGCGTCGGACGGAGCCACGGTGCCTCTGCAAAATAGCTTCGGGAAGGAACTTGTTTTGGTGGAACATGTGCACGTAGAGAGGCGAGCTCTGGGATTACAATAGCTGGTGAGTGTATGATGAGAATTTTACTCAAAAAAAATTAATAAGCAGAAGATGAGAGACATTCGGCCGAACCTCCGTAAACACCGGATTAATCCCATGAATGAAACATCGTCAATATAGACTTAAACGTTATGCAATCAACCCAACAAGAGGGTTTGGAAACAAATGGCCCTGCAGGGTTCACGTGCACACACGTTGCGCTGTGCTCCATGTGACATATGCGAACAAAAGAAGATGAAGAAAACAACTTGACGCTAGCAGTACTACTGTGTGAAAATGGCCCCAGGCCAGTTTCACCTGCGATTCACGTTTACAAATTAGATTTTTGTAAAAGTAATGTGATGTGTGCATAGTGAGTGTTTGGTTGCGTGAGCGAGCGAGAGAGAGAGAGAGAGAGAGAGAGAGGGAGAGATGGTGGATCAGAGCAGACAGGTGTTGATGATCGGAGCAGAAAACAAATTAGTGGTAACGTTGTTAGATTTTAGTAAATGCACAGTGTAGGTTTCAGTTTGTACTTCCCACATTTTCAAGTGGTAGAGCCAAAGTCAGTGTGTGATTTGTTACACTACTGTTACTGACTAGAGATCAGTAAGATTCATATTTACTGTTCAATAACAATACTAACACTCCGACCGGCGGCCCTTTGCTTCGTGCTAAAAACAATACTACTACTAATAATAATAACATTATAGATAAGACAGAAGATAGACGAAGAAGAGGAACTTCAAATCCAATAGGAAATCTGAATCCAAATAGTGGTCTAAAGAGACCGCAAAATATTATATTGCCATATAATTCAGCCCTAAATCACACATTGACTGAATGAATCCTTTAATCTGAACTGTAAATCTGGGTGTGATAACCCAACCACTTACACTCTCCTCTTTGGACAGCCTCTGTATGAGCTCGTTGATGGGAATGGGTGTTTGCGGATGACACTGTTGGCCTGATTGCTGGTTTGTTGAGTCCGCTAATCCGATGTTCCTTAGCGACAGCAGTCTGGATTTAAAAGGCACAGTGGATTCATGGCTGACGCTAGGGATGGTCGCCCCTTCAAACAACGAGGCAACACTTTCCCGGTTGGCAAATTCAACCACAGCATACAAGCCCTGGAAAATAAGTACACACACAACTTCATCATCCAATCAAATCTAAGCTTGACAGTAAAGTTTGTTGTATTTGTCTTAAAATGTGTTGGAAAACAATGCTTATTGATGAGTAGAGAGTTCACTTACATAACTTTCATAAAAAAAGTATTTCTTGATATCTCCATGTCTTGATATATACTTGAGGAACTTTTTCTCATTGGTTCTGGAGTGGCAGCTGATGAGAACGGATCTCTCTGCTTGTTCTTGTCCCTCTGCCTGGACAGCATGCAAAGATTTGCATCCATGCCTTTCTTCTGACAACAAAGAGGCAGCAGAATATCAGCAGAATATTCAACGATTGAATGAATAATTTTCATCTTTTCCTTTTTTATATTTCATCCCTTTGTTGTTAGCACACCGTTAGACTTCAGTACTATTTGTAAGACAAGTTTGCGCATCAGTGGCTCCTGAACGCAACTCCAAACTTAAAAATTATTTTACATTATGTGGCACTGCTAAGATTATTTCTGCATGGCAAAAAAACCCATACAACTATTTCATAAGTGACGGAGCACGTTATCAGCTCTTAGAAAAAAACTTAAATTCGGCATAAATATCATCAACAAAGCAGCAGGTTATTAAATGAAATATTATCTACAATGACAGATAGAATCACTTTACATACAGAAGATGTCACTTAACTAGCAAATTCAAAACTCTTTGGTGGACAGACATAGTGCCGCTTTTAACCGAGACCCCAAGTAACTTCTTCAGTTTTTCGATTTCTATTAAATCAGTTACCAATTTTGATATGTGTATAAGGCTACTGGAAATATAACCATTTCTGAATGAAGTTTGGAATGACGGTCACTATACAGGAGACAGGGCTAGAAGTAGGCTAACTTCGTTTGTTTGACAGCTTGTTAACATTGAATAACTAGTGCTTCACCTTGGGCAGCGACAACGTCTGTTCCAATATTCCTGTGAAGAAATGATTCGACCTTCTGTAGACACTTCACCAGGCTGCCCCTTCCCTTCAACCTGCACACTGCAAAGGGGGACGCCATTGCTGCCCCGTAAGAAACGGAAATGCGCATGCGTGCGGTTTTTGTCTACGGCAACAGAGAGGTACAAAATCTTCCTTGGAGATGAATAAAATATGTCTGAGAAATACATAGACATAATATAATAGACGCCGCATCGACCGCTACTGCCTACTGGCGCTGACGAGATTTGGGGCCGCCATCTTGGACCGGTCACCCGCTCCACTCAGTGTAATGTGTTTGGTGGGTGAAATGAGCTGTCAGCGCGTTTAATTAATCAATCTCACTGAATACAAAACTGATTTTCATGTTTTTTTTGCTACAAAGGTCATACATGTAGCTATGAAACAGGACACATGGTTAGGCGTATTTTAATATTCATAGTGGTCTTAAGGGTAATAGAATGTTCTGATATGATATACATTCACCAGACGTCCGAGATCAAAACTGGGAACATAATCCCCAAAAAGGGAGAAAAACGGGGACATTTCCAGTTTGACTATCAATCTGATTGAAAAACCTAATGTTGTGTCTTTAAAAACAGAACAGGGACAGAGGTAGTTTTTTTCTTCTGTATTTGGTCAGGGACAGACAACCGAAAACGTGGACTGTCCCCTAAATCCGATGACGCCTGGTCACCCTAGATCACAGATCAGGCATCCTCGGTGTATCTATCATTTGTAAATGATACGTATTTGCAAAATACCCTTACATCACATATGTGATGAAAGCTATAATAGGTATAAATACCAAATCACGCATTATAAATATGATAGGGAAGAAGAAACAGATAGTGACCGTAAAGTTAGATATTTAAGTACAAGAAACAATATGATTATGTTATTAGAGTCGACTTGAAGCTTTTTATAGTTGTCTCTTTCACACACACACACACACACACACACACACACACACACACACACACACACACACACACACACACACACACACATGAATTCCGATATTTTTAAACCATGTCTACAGAACAGGACGTGTTCTACTGGTCGGACAGTATAAAATGCATAAAGAGAGTTAACTTATATATATATAATATCTTATAAGAGTAACGTGCAAGTCTTAAACAAATCCCAACTAAACCAGACACAATCCCAGTGTAATAACAACTCAAGCATTAGGCCTACTGCTGCTTTAGGACCCCCAGAATATAGGTTAAACTCACTTATATAACGATGTGCTGTGTAACGATACTGCGTTGATATATCTTTCACCCCTAACAAAGCACGCGTACCAGTACTTATTTAAAGTAGCAGTATAAAATGAAAATGGTAGTTTTTATTTAAACTGCACATTTACTGAATCTCCGTTTAAAACTCGCAAAACTTAACTTATGCAGCAATTTTCAAAACACAGACTCAAAATGCTATACAGAACCCAGAGTTAAAAAGATAAGATGAAAAAATCCGCTGATCTGAGCAGGAATATTCTGCATAGTGCTCTGGCTTCTTGTATCTTCTGCTGCTAAGTAACGAGTATGACCGGCCCAAGATGGCGGCTAGAAATCTCGCGCTCAGTAGCCAATGCGGCGTCTAATCTTTATTATGTCTATGGAGAAATACATGCAGACATATGGATGATCGGCTGTCATTGGTAGCTATTGCAGTTACATATAACTTTATGAAATTTGTCATTTGACTTTTTCTCTGTCTATTGAATTTAACAATTCGAGTACATTATAATCTGTAATGGAGGGTGTATTATGGTGCAGGACCTCTATACCTTACATTTCTGTTATGACCTCTTTTAAACGTTGCATTGCAAAGAAAAAAAACAACACAGCACATTTTCCCACAGGAAAACACCCAACAGTTCTGCGGAAGGTGATGTCCTGTGTTTTAGCAGTCAAGCCACATGAAATTTCTTTTTCATTTGAGAAAAGGAGAAAGGGAAAACGAAACCTACAGAGTTGTTGAGTAAAGCGCCGGCACCTGACATACACACACACACACACACACACACACACACACACACACACCACCTACGCGCTGATCGACGGCACTTCCTCTGTTTACTTCCTTCTTAACACAGTCCGACTTCTGTTTGCCAGTCAGTCGGCGAGTGAGTGTTGAACGATTGAGACGCGCCATGGGGACACGGCAGTCGCTTTGCGTTTGACTCAAAGAATACGGCAAGTACGTGTGCTTTCCCCCTTTACTATATCATCGGACGTAAGCTGTTGAAAGAAAAAAAGAAAAATAGCAACTTAATACTTTAGTTGTAACATCTATTAACACCCCGAATTATGAACAGATTTCATTTTTCCAAAGGCAGGTGTTGTTAATTTGCTTTAGATTGGGACACAGTGGTTGTGTGGCCTTGCATCAGTGGCTTATTGGTTTAATGTTAACATGGTGTTTGGTGGTCTGGGCTGTATTTTGCAGATGTGTATGATTTGCATCGCATGTGTATGAGCTGGATTTTTATTCACACGCCAGCGAATGTGAGCTTCTGTTTCTTTCTTTCTTATTTACACGTTCTTCTTCTTTTTCTACTTGTTCTTCTTCTTCTTACTATTATTATTATTATCATTATTATTAGTATTATTATGAGCGTTTTAAAGATGTCCAATAAGGTCCAAGCTTTCCTGGGGGCTTCCCAGCTTTACTGTGAAACTCCCTTCATTTGCTTGAAAAACAGTCTTTTAAGCCCCTCCCAGCTGCGCTTTCAGCCCGCTGAACCAAAGTTTCAGTGCCATACTGTGTGTCCTGCGCATCCTGTGTCTTTCACACAATGACTGATCACTGACAGGATCTTGTGTGCGTCTCAACTTAACAGAGAAATGTCCATTAAGTGACCTCCTGATGTTTCATTTTAGGGTGAGCGGCACAAGTCAAGCAGCAAGATGGATTACAAATATGGAAACGGAGTAGAACTGCTGTTGGCTCACATGAATATAGAAGACATCATCAACGCTGCGGAGACTCTGTATCAGCTTGAGGAAGAGGAGGAAGAGGAGGAAGGAGGCTTGTCATTTGAAGAGGAAGGTCTCTCCCAGGAGGAGATGGATGAGAACGAGGAGGCAGGGGACTCGGTGGGCTCGGGGAGTCAGCAGAAGGACTACGCTGATGGGGTTGGTGGTGTTCGGTACGGGGCGGTGACAGACCTCCTGTCCTTTGTCAACCAGCTGTCCAACAGGCAGCCAGCAGCCCTGCAGCACCTGTCTGAGGAGACGGGTGTTCTGCTGAACAAGGTCAGAAGATTTATTTAGTTTTTTTTTTTAGGGGTGAGAATCACCAGAGGCCTCCCGATACGATGTCACGATACTTATGTCACGATACCATAGTATTACAATTTTAAAACATGTTGCTTTGTCAACATTTGTTTTAATTAAAAAGATGAATGTCTCTGTTTGCTAATCATGCTTACATGTTATTCCTGCAAAATGGGATTGTCGAGCAGACAAACGATATGTATCGATACAGTTGATAGGATCCACTTCTTAACTGAAACTTTGTTTTCAGAAGGCCATGGCTGTGAAAAAAGGCCGCTACCAGATCAACATGGACGTGCTCCTGTTTCCATGGAAATTGACCTACAAGGATCACGGCTCTAGCCTTGTGCCCAAGGGCTCATTTGGGAAAGTCCACTTGGCTCAGGACACCACCACCAGGAAGAGAATGGCTTGCAAACTGGTGAGTGCTGCTGACCAATGCCTGGAATCCAGCTCATGCTGTCTTCTCGAAACTCTTGCCCCAGGTGCCAGATATTCACCACCTGCCAAGTACTGTTTGTTAAGTATCTACTCCTGTGTTTGTACAAAGCATGTTAATGTCAACATGACATTTGGTAGGTTTGCCCTTGAATTAAAAGAGGAACAGTGTTCTTAAAAGCAGAACCAGATTTTGTGTAACAAACTTACAAAATGGGCCAAGATTAAAGTAAGAATGGAAATTGAACAGCTTTCCACGGCTTCTCTGGATGTTTGTGACACACACTTTTCACACATTGTCTCCTTTCCTTATCTATTTAATAATAAATAGATTAATAGCTAATAATGATAGTTGTTTGTCAACTTTTTCCTACATGGGAACAATTAAGGAGAGTCATTTCCCATTAGTCTGATGCTGTCATCAGAATGCTATGTTGACACAGTGTATTGTACACCCTGAAAAAGCTTACTGGCACCAGTTTATGTGCTTGGTATCTGAGTTACAAGATATTTCCTTGCTATAATTCATATCCTACAATCATGCTCACAGATCCCTATGGAGCACTTCAAAGCAGCCGATGTGGAGTTCCAGGCCCGGTTCCGCCACGAGAACATCGCTGAGCTTTACGGCGCTGTGCTCTGGGACCAGAGCGTCCACCTGTTCATGGAGGCCGGAGAGGGCGGCTCGGTCCTGGAGAAGCTGGACAGCTGTGGGCCCATGAGGGAGTTCGAGATCATCTGGGTGACCCAGCAAGTCCTGCGGGGCCTGGAGTACCTGCACTCACACAACGTCATCCACCACGACATCAAACGTAAGAGCAAAACACAACTTGTAAAGCATAGTTGCTGATGAATGTACTGCATTGCAGTAAGCTACTACACATAGTTCAGGAAGTATGTAATTTCAATTTTTACCCTGTTTACAACCAAGTCGAGCCACAGACGTCTACAGTTCTTGTAAAATAATTATATAATTATAGTCTTAAGTGGCAAGCAGGAAGAGGTGCATCAGTCCAGACACAAATAGCTAAGAGATAATAAGAACACATGCCAGTTTCAGTAGGTGGGGCTAAGCTGAGGTTTGATGCGAGGTAGTTTCACGTTGGTTGAATCCCAGCCCCGCTGCAGGGATCAAAGCATTCTCCAGAACCGTCGGCCAAAATCTTGGCCTAAAGGCTGTTTGGTGTCAGGAAATTCCAGCCTGCTTCTCATGCTCTCTCAGGGTTAAATGTAGGGTCCAAAGAAGCAATGACTTACGACAATGGCCTGCAAGGCCCTCTGAGACATTGCTGTGGTACTTAGCGTTTCCCGCCTGCGATCAAAATATGTAATTATACCTGCTGAGGTTTTTAAGCGCAATGATGAGACCGTTCACGAAAGGCTTGCCCTCAAATTATCTTTTAAATTCATTGGCTTAAAGCACGTGCCTTGCTGGTCTTCTTCTTGGGAGGTTTTGTGGCCTTTTTTTCCCCAGTTGAAATCAATGCGAACTCAGTGCAAGCCAGTTCAGTGTGCTGAGAAGTTGCTAATTATTATCTCAAATACATGTAAACACTGGAAATACTGCACACAGCAGCGTCTCAGACAGAGTGCCATAACTATTGTTTTCTGTTTTTTTTAGCCAGTAACATTGTCCTGATGTCAGACAAGGCAGTGTTGGTGGACTTTGGCCTGACGGTGCAGATGACAGAGGATATATACATTCCCAGGGACTTAAGAGGAACAGAGGTAAGCAAATAAGCCAGAGAGTCTTACAGGCTGCAACCAAGCTCTGGGGAGTTATTCCCAGGAGTCCTTACGTTCTTTTTCTCCCAGCATGTTTCTTTGGATTAGGGAGGCTACAAAATCATGGCTGTCCCAGGTTTCACACTAAATGCTTGCTCTTGGTGGAATTACTGGAATTGTTGGGTCCTTGTAAATTAAAGTGTGGTCTAGACGTACTATATCTGTAGTGTCTTGAGATAACTCTTGTTTTGAATTGCTACTATAAATAGATACAATTGAATTGAATTAGGTCCGTAATGCGTGCATAAAGCCAACAAGTCTTTTGTTAATTGCTCGGTCTAATGATAACTTGTTTTCCTGTCTCTGATCAAGAGTGTGTGTTTTTACTAATAAAGAGAGCTCTCTTCTTGACTCGTGACCTGCCCAGGGACTTAAAGAAATTAGTTTTAGGACTTGTCAGCACTTGCCTTTTCAGAAATAAGTGGAAGTCAATGATTGGCAAGAGTTTTTGCAGAGCAGTCAGTGTACTCATTGACCTCACTGATGCTAATAATAGTGTGCTTATGCTTAGGGTTCTCAGAACAGATGTAATCAGTGCTTTGGACATTTTAGGATTAATCCAAGAGATTTCTCCCATCATTCTCCCATCGCGTATCTGCCTAGCTTTCCCATCGACCTGTTTGTGTGTCTGTATTTGGACATGCACTCTGGGCCTCTCATGACTTGGCTTGTGGAAAGTCCCAGAGCAGACGCCCAGCAGTAATAGTAAGAGAGACAAAGCTAGCAAATGCACAGGGCTGCTCAGGCCTACATTAACATGGAAGAGCAGGCTGGAATTTCCAACAGAGAAAGAGATGAACTCTGGTAGTGTGTTTACTTTTCACACTCCAAAGGCCAATACACTTATGCACTGCTCTTAACACACACACACACAGCGTGGGTCTAAAGGTTATCTTGTTGGTTGAAACAGAATCTGTTTTTTTTTTCCTGTATGTTGTTGAAGACTGACACATGTATTTAAATGAGGAAACAAAAAAGAGCAACTCCTTTCACAATGCAATTTCTAATGTCTGTTATGTCACTCTTTTTTCATTTAGATGTATATGAGTCCAGAGGTGGTTCTGTGTCGGGGACATAACACCAAGACAGACATCTACAGCCTGGGCACAACCATCATTCACATGCAGACTGGAAGCCCTCCATGGGTCCAGAGATACCCACGCACTGCATACCCTTCCTACCTCTACATTGTAAGAACTGTACATTTTTTTAATGAGCCACGCTAGATTGAAATAACTGTCACTATTGAAATGATTGCAAAGACCTTGCAAGACATGCATGATTCCAAGAGGATGAGGCCTACTGACTTTAGTGATCACCTGACTTTTCTTCTAGTGGCAATCATTTGCATGGTTGATCATTTTAGTTGAACAATTGGATATGTGTAAATCTTTGAAGACTTTTTCAAGAATACAAGGATTGAACTATTTCTATCCTATTCTATTTATGGCAAAGTCTTTGTCATTTTTGCTGTCTTTTTTTTGACACCACCCTCTGGACTATTATGGCTTTAATGTCACCTCAACTGCTAAATATCAAAAGCATGTTTAGGCCCTAAGCTTTTATCCATCTGACGGTTTGGTTTTCTTTGCGATTAGCATCACACCTGCAGAGTTAGTGGCATTTATTACACTTGCGAGATAGACGGTATCTTGTATCTTGCTGCATTTTGAGAAAGTGACACACTTTTGCATGACTACCACAGCCTAGATATCATGCGATAAAAAAGGCTCAATGTGACTGATTGCAGTTTTTGACCTATGGCTCAGTTAGTCAGTCACTACTTCTGTTTCTTCTAAAAGGTTTTCCATTACATGGGTTCTTTGCTTGAAAGAAGTCATGTTGCACGATTATCAGCTTGTTTGATTTACTCACTTCCTTGTGAGACTGCCGTCATGGAGAAGTAATGTTACGTGGTTAAAGTTGCGTCTAGGCTGAGCTTGGCTACAACCAATCTTGTTTTTCAAGCCACTACTCACAATGTCAATAAACTGAGTCACTGCTGTTGGAGGAGTTTTTATATATATATATATATATATATATGTTATTGTGTATAACATTATACATACACACACTAAGGCTAAAAGATTTAGGGAGAAAATATAATATTTTTCTGCCAGTTTACAACTTGATTAGTGGTTATTGTTTTTTTTAAGTTAAGCTAAAGTTCAATATTAACAATATTAACGGATACAACATGTCAAGGAGCATTATAACATGAGACACCATCAAAAGTGCTCTATATTCTTATGAATGATGAGAACATTAGATATGAATTGCCAGCATCGTGTTTTTTTTTAATAAGCCTGGGGTATTAGAACAGTCAAACACAGAACATGTATTACAAAAGGTAAAGTTATAATTAAAAAAAATTCCAATAAACAAATACTAGTACTTTCCTGTAAACTAAAATGTCTGATCTTCCTCAGTTCAACAGCAGCATCTACATATTCTGCCATCGTGTTCAATGAAGTAATACAAAATAAATGAAAAATCCACTGAAAATAGGACATTTCTGTTAATAATCCGTGATATGTAACATTATTCCAGCATTTATCTTATTTATACTGTGTGTGTCTGTGTGTGTGTATGTATCCATATATAAAAATCAATGATGTTACACCAAACATTCGGCTAAATATTGTACATTTGATTCATCATGGTCTTCACAATTAGCTAATCGCATTCTTTTAAATCGCAACTAATCATTCAACCCATATATATATACACATGTTGTTTGGTTGTTGGTTATTTGGAAGCCTTGACTGTGTTTGTGATTTAGTATTTTTTTCTCATGCTGCAATTTTCTTATGCAATGTTTGCATTATCACTTTTCCCAACAGATCCATAAGCAAGCCCCCCCTCTTGAGGACATAGCTGAGGACTGCAGCCCGGCCATGCGCTCCTTCCTGGAACGAGCCCTGGAGAAGAACCCTGCCCTGCGGAGCTCGGCGTCTGAGCTGCTGAAGGACGAGGCCATCAACCCGCTTAGGGAGGATCAGCCACGCTGTTGGAGCCTTGACTCAGCCCTGGAGGAGGTCACACACACAATGCTACGGCAGCAGAGCCAGCACCATGACACCACACAGGGTAAGCATATGCTGAGGTCTATTTAGTTCCAGTGATTAATGACAAGATACTTGCCCTATTCAGACATGTATGCCTTTCTTTTTTCTGCAGATTCTTCTCTGTACTCTGAGGACTCTGGCCACATGAGGCGGAAGGGCTCCTTGTATATTGACCTAGGGGCCTTGTCAGGTTACTGTAAACTGGTAACAGGGCCCCCCACCTCAGAATATGGCTAGCACTGGACCAAAACTCACCATTTATGAGGGTGAATTTTAGTCAAAGCCAACTGATATTTTACTTTTTAGCCTTTTTTTAAACATATGGCTTTCACGTTGGAGGACTGAAAAACACTTCAGACAGGCGGACAGCTGCAGGCGACCTGGCTCATTGACGAACTGCAATTGTTCCGACTCCGAGATGACTTTAAATTCATGGAATTAGCTCAACTTTGTTGCTTAAATGGGCTGATGTGACTCAACAACACTGCAGGACAGTGGTTGGAAGAGATTGGTATTGTGTATCATTATGCATTAACTATCAGCTGTTGGTTAAATTTTCCAGAGCTCCCTACGTTATTCTAGTACATACTACATTTCAGTGTCGTAGTTAACACGGTAATCAAAAGAATGCAATTTTTTTTTAACGAAACTATGTCTTATAGCCTAAAAAAAAAGAAAAAAAAAAAGATCTATCACCAAATATATGTAAGCTTTCTGTTCTTTGTGGACTGTGGGTAAATTCCTGTGGAATATAAATACAACATGATGCTATGCAAATTACACTTCTGTGAAATGCATGTGATATCTAATTGTAAATGTGTCATTATGCAATATGCAATAAAATGAAAATACCATTCTGTCTATGATATTTCAGTTCTACATTGGGTAGTGATTTAAACAGATTATTCATTTTAGATTTGTAGCTTCATAACTAAGAAATGTTCCTGTGAAATTACAACATTCACTATGTCAGAATGTTTCACATTACTCTTGATAACCTCTACTGTCTTTTTCTAACATCGTGTCCTTACTGTTAGACTTATATGTTTGCAGCACTGACATAAGGTATGTATATCTTTAAGCAACAAGGGTTTTTTGATTTGGTATTTTATAGTCTTGATCACAGATGAGTGTTAATGGAAAGGACAGAATGACATGGTTCTATGGTAACATGAGAGTGGGGCAGGGGACACTTGAGTCCCCCCCTCTCTTTTGCTCTCTTTCTCTTTACTATAAAATTAATTTAAGAGATCAGATCCATCCTTCGGCCGTATCTGCGTATGTTGTGTTCTTATTCACTGTGTAGTGTTTTCATGTTAGCTCGGCAGTTCATTTTGACAGTAAACAGCCAGCGGGTGTCTGTGTCACCCTTATCCTCCAAAAATGGCCGACTTGCTGTTGATGACGACACATTCCAATTCCCTTTGGCTGAGGCTGATGGGATTGTCAATCATTGCGCAGGTATTTGGTCACCACACAATAAAGGCAGGAAACTCAAACAAGTCAAGTGATTGGATAACTTTTAGAATGAGCACATTTGTTCCAGGATCAAAGGCTGACTCCCAAATAGTTTTAGTAACGAAGTACAAATACTTTGTTACTGCACTCAAGTAGATTTTTCAGATATTAAACTTTACTATTTATTTTTTTTGGCAACTTTTTACTTTTACTCCTTACATTTTACAAAATTGGCTCGTTACTTTAGTTTTGTACTAAAGCTCGTGTACACCTGTGCATGTCAGAGAATGGCGCGGACACGCGCCTCACACCGCGAGCAGGCCCACGGAGAAAAAAGTGAGAGAAAAGAAAGAGAAACTAGCTGTCCGGAGGATAATCAGTTGAGGTTGTGTACGTCTATGAGATCTGTAAGTCATTTAACTTATGTTGTCAGTTCATTTAAGCCTGTTGTTGTACTGGTCTGTAGTTCTTGCAAATTTAAAAGTTAGCGTTTGTGTTCTTCACCTGTTAGCTAGGTTACACCTGGCTGTTGATTTGATATAATGGCAATTGTTGAACGTCGTTGCTCATTAAGATAATGTAAGTAATAGTGGGTTTATTGTTATTGTTTACTAGCAAGGAAGCGCAGTGGAAAATGGTGGAACAACCAACCTGGAGTTATTATTTATACTATGGTATTCTAAATATAAAATACTTTTTACGGCTATATTTACTTGACAACTGTAGTTACTAGTTACTTTGCTCATTTTTGCAAAAAAATTACATAATATGTAAAATGTGTAATACATATGTGACCAATGTGGGAAAACCCGGAAAGTCCAGCAACACATTTTGAACAGCTTTCAGAGCCAAGCTAGCTGTTTCCTCCTGCCAATGCCCTGATATATGTGTTTTGAGTCTATATTTTTCTTAATGATCGGTTAATAGATAGAATGTTTTGAAGTGGACACATGGTTTTTCCTGCATAGAGGAATTTTTGGCATAATGCAAGTTCATTGATGGTGCATCAATTAGTATGATGATATTGAACACTGACTGTAAGCAGTGACTTTGAACAATTTAGAAGACAGAACTTAAAACCAGCCGTTGTCAGCAGGATTTGAACCTGCGCGGGGAGACCCCAATGGATTTCTAGTCCATCGCCTTAACCACTCGGCCATGACAACGCCCTGTCTTTTAAGTTTCACATTAAGAACACGTCTGAATACACACAGACTTTTGGTGCATCAATTAGGTCAGTTGCCAAATTAACGTCCCACATTTGTACCTTAAAAATATCTTTGCTGCTATGTTCCCAGCAAACTTAAATCAGTTTTTTTCAAAACTACACCTACCTCTCGGATTTTGCATCTGATCAATTAGTTGGTCTACAGCAAACATTCCTCAGAAGAAAAGGTTGCGATGGCCGGGAATCGAACCCGGGTCAACTGCTTGGAAGGCAGCTATGCTCACCACTATACCACCATCGCAGCACAAAGTACCATCCACTGCAGACTTAGCAAAAATCAAAATCAAAAAAAGAGTTGAGAAGGAGAGGAAGGGGGAGGCACATCAAAAACTCTGACAGTGGTGGACCGACCAACTGACATTAACTGGAGTCATTATTTACACTATTGTACTCTACATATAAAGTACTTTTTCCGACTACATTTACTTGACAAATTGAATGCCTTATACTTCTAATTGTGTAGCTTTAAGAACATGGATTAATAATAGTAGTTTTCTATCGTTCTATTTCTATTTTTACCTAAGTAAGAAAATCTAGCTAGTGAATACGTTTTACCCAACATGAAGCAAAACTGTAAAAGTGGTAATGTTCCTGCTATATATTATACAGTAAGTCATCAAGAAAGAGCAACAAAATGGTGAAATACCAAACTAACATTTCATTGGAAACTGATTGATGTGGGCTTTCCTGGATTTCCCAGCTAGCAACTATATCACAGATGAGGGTTGAATCAAGTTTTAGTGAAGTACTATATTACTTTGAATTGTTCTTGTTTAGTCATTGGCCATATCTACTACTGATTTTGCATCAGGGAAACCCAAGTGATTAAAATGTGTGATGTGTTTTTCTCCTATCTGTGGCTCAGGCCTACTCTTCCTCTTTCCAAAAGCGTCACACGTGAACGGGCGTCAAGCTCTGCTGTGAAGGGGCATGCCTCAGAGTCTGATCTGAAAGCCGCAGCGTTTAAAGTGACGTATACGGTTTCCCAATGAACAGGAAAGACAACTACTACCATCTGCTGGTTAAAAAAGAAACAACTCGTTTAATGCACTCACACAAAGAATGATAGCTCAAAATGCGTACAGATAACACAACACTTGGCTTAGGAAAGGAGAGGAAGGGGGAGGTACATCAAAACCTCTGCTTGCCTTTGAAATTCAGAATCTGACATTATTCAGTAGTATACGTATGTATCAGTAGTGTCTAGGGATGTTAATGATTAACGTTTTAATTGTTAACGGAAAATAAAAACTTTGAGTTGACTGATTAACACTATGAGTTGAACAGGGGCAGCTGTGGCTCAGTGGGAGAGGCATT